>NW_028322266.1:1073333-1226666 GCF_059928025.1 Delphinapterus leucas | reverse complement strand
GGACATGTGTGGCCACCCTGGTGGTGTTTGGCCCCATCTGCAGTTCCAGTTCCAGCTGAGAAAGAGCCTCGCTGTGTTATTTTCTCCTGGTTGTGTAAGGATCCCCGGTGTCATTTGACAGAAATGTAGATGGTGTGTTCTTTCTCTCTTTTCTCCCTGCTTCCACTCGTCCCTCTCCCCCTCCCTCTCTCCCTCTCCCTCTGTTCCCCTCTCTCTCTCTCTTCCCTCTCTCTCTTTCCTCTGCGTCTCTCTCTTTCCCTCTCTGCCTCCCCCCTCCCTCTCCCACCTCCCCGTCCCTCTCCCCGTCCCTCTCCAACTCCCTCTCCATCTCCGTCTCCCCCTCGCTCTCCCCATCCCTCTCCCTCTCCCCTCCCCCTCCCTCTACCTCCTCGCTCTCCCCTGTCTCTCTCCCTCTTCCCCCTCGCCCTTCCCGCATCCCCCGTCCCTCTTCCCTCTCCCTCTCTCCCTTCCTCTCTCCCTGTCCCTGTTTCCCTCTTCCGCACGCTTTCCCTCTACCTCTTTCCCTCTCCCTGTCCCTCCACCTCCTTCCCTCTCTGGAGAGGGAAGGAGGTGTACGGACAGGGAGAGACAGCAGGAGAAGGAGTGGGTAGAGGGAGAGAGGGATAGATGGAGGGAGCGAAAGACGTCTGTCCCTCCCTCCCTCTATCCCTCTCTCCCTCCCTCCCTCTATCCCTCTGTACCTCCCTCCCTCTATCCCTCTCTCCCTCCCTTTCTCCCTCCCTCTCTCCCTCTCCCTCCCTTCTTCTCCTCCCACTCCCTCTCCTTCCAACTCTCCCGCTCCCTCCATCACTCCATCTCCCTCACTCCCTCCCAGAGATGGGGAGATCGAGAGGCAGGGACAAGGGAGAGGGAGAGATGGAGAGGGAGAGATGGAGGGAGAGTGAGAGAGAGGTAGAGGAAGAGAGGGAGAGACATATGGAGAGGAGAGGGAGGGGTGAGAGGAAGCGGGAAAGAGGTCTCTTCCTCCCTCGCTCTCCCTCTGTCTTCTTTATCTCCCTCTCCCTCCCTCTCTCCCTGTCCCTGTTTCCCTGTTCCGCTCTCCCTCTCCCTCTTTCCCTCTCCCTCTCCCTCCACCTCCTTGCCTCTCGGAAAGGAGGTGGAGGGAGAGGGAGAGGGAAAGAGAGAGGAAGAGCAAGAGATGGAGGGGGAGGGGGGGGGGAAAGGAGAGAGGGATAGAGGGACGGAGGGAGAGAGGGATAGAGTGAGGGAGGGAGTGAGGGATGAGGGGGAGATGAATAGAGGGAGGGACGGAGAGACGTCTTTCGGTCCCTCCCTCTATCCCTCTCTCCCTCTCCCCCCTCCCTCTCCTGCTCTCTCTCCCTGTCCCTACACCTCCTTCCCTCTTTAGAGAGAGAAGGAGGTGGAGGGACAGGGAGAGGGAAAGAGGTAGAGGGAGAGCGTGCGGAACAGGGAAACAGGCACAGGGAGAGAGGAAGGAAGAGAGGGAGAGGGAAGAGGGTCGGCGGAGGCAGCAAGAGGGAGGGGGAGGAGGGAGAGAGACAGGGGAGAGCGAGGAGGTAGAGGGAGGGGGAGGGGAGAGGGAGAGGGATGGGGAGAGCGAGGGGGAGACGGAGATGGAGAGGGAGTTGGAGAGGGACGGGGAGAGGGACGGGGAGGTGGGAGAGGGAGGGGGGAGGCAGAGAGGGAAAGAGAGAGACGCAGAGGAAAGAGAGAGAGGGAAGAGAGAGAGAGAGGGGAACAGAGGGAGAGGGAGAGAGGGAGGGGGAGAGGGACGAGTGGAAGCAGGGAGAAAAGAGAGAAAGAACACACCATCTACATTTCTGTCAAATGACACTGGGGATCCTTACACAACCAGGAGAAAATAACACAGCGAGGCTCTTTCTCAGCTGGAACTGGAACTGCAGATGGGGCCAAACACCACCAGGGTGGCCACACATGTCCAGCTGCCGCCCCAGCCCCCTGAGTCTGGTCACCAGGGCTCTGAGTGTTTGCTCCAGGGACCTGGGGTTCACCCTGTCACCCTGGAGGTCGGGCCTAGACAGCATGGCCCCGGGCTGGACACATAGGGGAAAAAGCATCCCCACGGGCCAGCTTGTGCGTGCCGATTCAGCTGCCAGATTCTAGAGGCCCGGGATCACCCTGTGGCCCATGAAAGCCAGGAGCCAGGAGGGTCTTGCATCGGGATTCCTGTCCGTTGGACTGGAACGTTTATGTAAGGAGTCTTGGAAACAGTGGTAACAAGACTGAATTCGAACGAGCTTTAGGATATTATGGACCACTCCGAAGTGTGTGGGTTGCTAAAAACCCTCCCGGCTTCACTCTTGTTGAAAATGAAGATCCCCGAGATGCAGCGGATGCTGTCTGAGAAGTAGACGGGAGAACACTCTGTGGCTGCCGAGTAAGAGTGGACCTGTCGAATGGGGAAGGGAGAAGTCGAAATCGTGGCCGCCTCCTTCTTGGGGTCGTCGCCCTCGAGATGATTATCGGAGGAGGAGTCCTCCCCCTCACCACAGATCTCCAAGACGGAGAAGCTTCTCCCGCAGCCGGAGCAGGTCCCTTTAGTAGATATAGGAGAAGAGAGAGATCACTGTCCCAGGAGAGAAATCGCAAGCCGTCCCGATCTTTCTCTAGGTCTCCTAGCCGATCCAGGTCAAATGAAAGGAAATAGCAGACCACTTTGCAAGAGGAGTGGTGCACAGGAAATACCTTCATTTGACAGGAGTATGTACAGAAAATTCAAGTTTCGTTTGAGACTTCTGAAGCTTGATGCACCTTTTAAATGTTTTAGCTGTTCTCGTTTGTTTGTATCTTGGGACAGTGACACATAAAGGTGTCATTCTCTATGGTTTGAAATGGGTCATATGAGGCATGTAATATGAAGAATTGTTTCTTTACAATGTTCTCTTAAGCAGAATTGAATTTGCTTTGAATTTTTGGTCTTGCCTAGACTGATAATAAAACTCTAACTCCTGCCCACCTAAAGTGTGATGTTTATCATTATGGAAACAACACTGGCAAACATTGAAAAGACTTTCTGTAGCTGGGATATGGTATGCAGCTGTAGTCAAGCAAGCAGTCTTTAAAAGGTGCTGTGAACACAAGCCAGCAGGGAGAAATGAAAGCCGCACCCTTACCCTAGATTAGAGGTTTAAGAATTCCACTAGTCTTCACACTGGACAAGAGCTTGTCCAGTGAGTTTAGCATCTAAGAAGTTTCAAGGAAGTTAGTTAACCTTTGAGTTAGGTCGTAAGTCCCCTCTGTGATTGCTGTACATGAATACATAGCTATTTGTAAAGTTTTTACGAAGTTGAGATTATCAAGATACCAATGTCCTGCCAGATAAAGAGTATATTGTAGAGCTGAACTTTGAGTTACTATGCAATTTTTTTTTCATACTGTCATTTGTAATATGTTTTGTGAGACTCCTTGGGATTAAAGTTTTGGTTCCAAACGGAACAAAGAAAACAAAAAAAGGATCCACCTGCCAATGCAGGGGACCCGGGTTCGAGCCCTGGTCCGGGAAGATCCCATGTGCCGCAGATCAACTAAGCCCGTGGGCCACAACTATTGAGCCTGCGCTCTAGATCCTGGGAGCCACAACTACTGAGCCCCCATGCCACAACTACAGAAGCCCGCACATCTAGAGCCCGTGCTCCGAAACAAAAGAAGCCACTGTAATGAGAAGCACGTGCCCGCAACAAAGAGGAGCCCCTGCTCACCGCAACTAGAGAAAGCCCGTGTGCAGCAATGAAGACCCAACGCAGCAAAAAAAAAAAAAAAAAAGACGCTACTGGCCAGGTGATCAAGGGTAAAATTGTTTGTCACAAGTCCCGTTGATGGTGTGTATTCTTGATGTGTGTATCCTTGATGGTGTGTATCCTTGATGATGTGACCTGAGGAGAATGACATTTTTATCTCTGTCTGCATCTTCCGCCCCAAACCCCATAACTCCAGCCCAACCATAAGAAAAACATCAGAAAACCAACAGACAAACAAATTGAGGGACAAAATACCTGACCAGTCCTCCTCAAAACTTTCAAGGTATCAAAACCCAGGGACGTCTGAGAAATGTCACAGCCCAGAGGAGACTGGGACAGAAAAAGGATGTTAGGGGAAAGCTAGGGAAATTCTAATAAAGTGTGGACTTCAGTTAATAATAACGTATCCATCTCGGTTCCTTAGTTGGATAAGCATGTCGTACTAAACTACTAAGGTGTTGGAAATAGGGGTACTGGGTCGGGGGTCCACAGCACTCTGTACACCCTGTACAGATCTTTGCAACTTTTTTGTAACTCTAAGCTATTCTAAAATTAAACAACTACTAAACAGAGATAAGAATGTTATTTCCCTGATTTAAACATGCCTGAGTTTGTTTTCATGGTCACATTTGTGCTATCTGGATGTGTCCTGGAATCAGTAGCAAAGGAGAGTTGCCAGTCCCTGGGAAGATGCAGCTCGTTTGCAGGTAGCTTGCTCTGGAGCTGAAGACCACGGTGGGAAGTCTGCAGCCTCGGGCTGCACTTAGAATCATGGGAGGGGATGTAGCAGCTCAGTTAGGGATGGAACCTATAAATAAAACTTTTTCTTTTCCATTATGGCTTATCACAGGATATTGAATATAGTTCCCTGGGCTAGACAGTAGGACCTTGTAGATTATCCATCCTATATTTAACAGTTTGCGTCTGCTAACCCCAAACACCCAATCCAACCCTCCCTCACTTTTTCTCCCGCTTGGCAAACACAAGTTTGTTCTCTATGTCTGTGAGTCTGTTTTTGTTTCGTAGACAAGTACATTTGTGTCGTATTTTAGCTTTCATATATAAGAGAGATCATATATGTGTCTTTCTCTTCTGACTTACTTCACTTAGTATGATAATCTCTAGGTCCATCCACGATGTTGCTGCAAATAGCATTATTTCATTCTTTTTATGGCTAAATATATTCCATTGTATATATGTACCCCATCTTCTTTATCCATTCCTCCATCAGCGGACACTTAGATAGCTTCCACATCTTGCCTATTATAAATAGTGATGCAATGAACATTGGGGTGCATGTATCTTTTCTTTCTTTCTTTCTTTGTTTCTTTGTTTGTTTGTTTGTTTGTTTCTTTCTTTCTTTCTTTCCTTCTTTCTTTTTCTTTCTTTCTTTCTCTCTCTCTTTCTTTATTTTTTTGTTACACAGCATGTGGGATCTTAGTTCACTGGCCAGAGATGGAACCCATGCTCCCTGCACTGGAAGCACAGAGTCTTAACCACTAGACCACCAGGGAAATCCCAGGGGTGTATGTATATTTTTGAATTAGAGTTTTCTCCAGATCTATGCCCAGGAGTGGAATTGCGGGACCCTATGGCAGCTGTATCTGTTCTCTGCACGTCTCACATCAACCACGTGCACTCCAATCCTTGCTCTCAACGTCATCTTCGGGGAACACAACCTGCGACAGGGACCTTGACAAGAAGAAATGGCTCAGGGAAAAGCTAGCTGCACAGGGAGGAGATAGAGGCCATCGACCCTGGGGTGTGGCGGGGAGAGTGGGCACAGAGATTGGTCATTTCGTCCCTGATACTCAGCCCTCCTGGCTGCCCCACTCTAGGTCACCTCGGGATACAGAGGTGACCCGGTTAGAGTCCCAGCCTGTGCAGGAATCTCGGGGCACAAGCGGGTCTGAATAATATTAGTGCAGGGTCTCCCCCATGGCACTGGGGTTATTTGGGGCGGGTCATTCTCTGCTGGGGGCCCCTCTTGGGCACTGTGTGGGGTTCAGCAGCATCCCTGTCCCCACCCATTTGATTCCAGGGTCCCCTCCCCCCCAGTTGTGACAACCACAGATTTTCCCCAGACATCACTGAAGAACTGGGGGAGGCGGAAGCAGGATGGCCCTGGGTGAGGACAGCTGTGTTGAAGCAAGCAGCCTGGCTTAGGGCAAGGTCTGCCCCAATCCCGTCAGAGCCTGCATTTAGAACTGCCCCTTCCCTCTCCCACCTCCCATGCCCTGCAGTGGTCTCCGAGACATCATCCCCATGTAAGAAATCACACCTTCTCAGTTTACTGTCCCCAGCACCTAGAAGAGTGTCTGCTATGTAGTAGATGCTTCATAAATACTTGCTGAATAAAGGAGTTGAATAAAGGGATGAGTGGATGAATGAATGAAGGTTACCATGGAAGGAGGGGGGAGATTCCCTTTCTGGCTCTCGGGGATTGGGATATCAAGTGAAAGATCCATCCTAAATAGGCTGACCAGCCTTCTGGGTTCCCCAGAAATGAGGGTTTCCCCATAGTTCCAGCGCTCAAACCTGAGCGGTCCTGGGCAAAGTGGGGGCGGGTGTTGGTCACCCTGTGTAAACACAGTAACAATTCCAACTGCAATAGCAATGGCCAAGGACCTCTACGGTCTTACTGACCAGGCACAGTTCTTCACCTGGCGGGGAAGGGTGGGCCAGGATTGGAATTCCGGTGATCCAGGGTGGGCGGGTGAGGGCACACCCCGGGCTTGTGTAGGGGAGTCCAGGAAGGTTCTGGAGGAAGTGACAGTGACACAGGAGGGAGGGAGGAGTCTAAGGAAGAACGTCCCACACGACAACGTGTGCCAATGGCCCTGGGCCCAAGGTCACACCTGACCAGGGCTTGCTTGTTTTCTTTTTTTCTAATTTACTTTTCCCCACATGGATATGCAATTGTCCTAATGCCATTTATTGAAAACTCCTTAATTTCCTCACTTTCTGTCATATCAAGTTCTCATCTATCTGTTTCTGGACCTTTATTCTCTACCATAGAGCTATACGTCCCATCCTTGCACCACTAGGGCTGTTTCATCACTATAACTTTATTTTTTACTCATTTATTTCTTTGGCCGTGCTGGGCGGCATGTGGGATCTTATTTCCCTGACCAGGCTTTGAACCCGCACCCCTTGCAGTGGAAGCTCGGAGTCTTAATCGCTGGACCTCCAGGGAAGTCCCCAGGGCTTGCTTTGACATCCATCGAATGGTGGCGGGTGGGCACGGGGAGCAGCTGTCTGTGAGCCACCCTGTGTAGAAATGCAGGGTGGAGGGCAGGACAGCTGGAGCGGGAGGGGAAAAGGCGGAGGAGGGAGGGAGGGAGGGAGGGATGGCGGGCGGGCGAGAGACAGACAGAGAGTTTCCGGAGACAATAGCTCTGGCCGTGTCCTAGGGCATGAAAGCTGAAAATAGCTCCTAGTGCCGGGAGCCCTGGAGCCGGAGCCTGGGAGCCATTGTGACTGGCACTCCTCCCTGGTGTGTGTGTGTGCGGGGGCGGGGGGCTCTGGACTTCTCAGGCTGGGAATGGGGTGCACGGAGCAAGGACGGAGCAGGGACGGAGCAGGGACCCTTCTCTCTGGGACCTCGCAGGCCATCCTTAGCTCACAAAGCTGAGCCACTCCCGGCCCTACGAGGGGGGGGCTTATCCTCCCTGTCCCCTGGATCACACCCCCTCACACACGACTTCCCCTTGTGTGCTCCCAGCAACCAAGAGAATCTGTTTTTAAAAGATTTGGGGGAGGGGGGTAAACATACAAACAAGAGCAGAATGGATACTTTTTCCGAATGGGAATGGCTCTGTGTAACCCCTTCCCCAGGGTAACCAGAGTCCTGACCTCTAACACCCTTGACGAGTCAGCCTTGGTCTGGGCTTGCAGACCCACGGAAGCTTCCTCATCCCCTCCTTCAGACCCCGTCTCTCCCTCGGCGTCTTTGTGAGAGGCACCCGGGGAAGTGGGACTGCTAGGCTGTACTGCTGCTAGAACTGCACCTGGGCTCCACCAGGCTCCAGCCCCCCGCCCTGTGCACCTCTCTGTCCCTGAGGCACCTCAACTGGTAGGAGCGGCATCACCTTCCCTCCCGGGACTTGTGACACTTAAGGGAGACACAGAAAGGACAAGCGTTTGGCTCCCTGGCTGGCAAAGAGCAGGTGCTCAATTGTCATAAGTGGCCGTATCAGTGAGGGTTCTCCAGACAAACAGAATCCATAGGGTGTGTGTGTATATACACACACACGTACATATGTACACGCATACAAAAATATACAGCTGTGTATATATGCAGTACGCATACAGACATATACACATATAGTATATACAATACGCAAATACATATATACACACATATATATAAAACGCATGGTTTGTATATATACAGTATGTATACACACATATACACGTAATATATACAATAGACACATACAGATACACTATACATACACACATATGAAATGCATCGTTTGTGTATATACAGTATGTACACATACATATAACATATGCAATGTACACACCTAGGTACGTCTATATCATACATATATACACACATAGAAAGATATTTAGGTGTGTATATATACAGTATACATACATACACATATAATATATGCAATACATACACGTACATACATATAGACACGCATATACACCTACATAGAAAAGCATGTAGAATAAAAATATATATGTACTGCATATATAAATTCCTTGTATTCGTTCCTCCTTTACGCAAAGTGGACCAATTTCAGTGTTAATGTCTTCTGAAAAATACCTTCCTGGCCACATCTGGAATAATGTTTGTGGTTGCCGGGGCCCCACGCAGTGCGCACATGAGATTAACCATCCCCGTGGCGATGATGACACTTTATTTTCTCCCTTGACCATTGTCACTACTATTCCAATTAAAATGGCAGTGCTATGAGGGCAGGGCATTTCCTTTTTGGCCAGTACTGAGCGTCCGCGGTCTGGTGCCTAGCATAGGCTAAATACACGGCAATTTTGTGAACAGAAGCCGGGATTCCAGCTGTCATATTTAATAGGAATTATAGTTTTATTATTGTGGGGGAGGGGTTGTGTCACGGTACGTCGAGGTCGGGAGTCGAACTCGCCACCACTGGCCCTGAGAGGTTTGGCCGGGTCCCCACTTCGGGCCGGTGGGTGTGGCCAGGGGCAGCCGATGACGTGCGTATGTGCGTGCGTGCGTGCGTGGGAGCGTGCGTGCCTGAGAGCGTGCGAGTCCACGGGGCGGGCCGCGCGCGCCGGGAGTGTTTCAGCCCGGCCCCCGGCTCATTGTGGTCGCCTCACGCCGGCCCGAGTTCGCAGCAGCGCTGGAGGCCCCGGGCCTGTGAGCACAAAGAGGGAGCCGGGGGCCGGACGGGAGCGCTGTGGCGGCAGCGGAGGCCCAGGCCAGGCCCCCCTCAGCCTCCCGCCTGCCCGTCTGCCCCGCCCCCGCCGGCGGCGCCGCGCCCCTCCCCCAACCGCCAGACTAGCGCGGTGCGGGGCCCGCGCGCGAAGACATGGGGGGGAAGCTGGAGCTGAGGCTGGAGTCGCTCTTGGGGACCGAGCCCGCCGTCTACCCGTGGCCGCTGCCGGTCTACGTAAGTGCCACCCGTCCCCTCCTCCCGGACCCCCGCTCCTGTTCCCCCACGGCGCGCGCTGAGCCCACCGAGAAACGGAGCGACTCGAGTCGCCAGACCCTCTTTGGAGCCCCCCTTCCCGCCCCGCCGTGGTTCTCCGCGGCAGTTTCCAGCCCCCGCGCGCAGGGTGGGCAGAGGGGAGCCGGCGCCGGCCGGGGGCGCCGACTCGGCCGCGGGGACCCCGCGCTTCCGAGGGGCGCCTGAGCCGGTCTGCGGTTGGCTCTGCAGGGCTGGGGACCCCGGTCCCCCCGGGCCTGGACTGCCGGCGGGCTTGCCCTTCTGTACTTTAGGATCTGACACGTAGGGTTTCTTTTTCCTGGTAGTTTATTCTTAGCTCTGTCAACGTACTTAGTTTTTAAAATTTGTTTTTATTTTTCAGGGCACCCTTTCCTCCCTCTCTCCAGTTTTTTTGTGTTTCTCTTTTGTTTTGTTTTAGTGAGGCATTTTGTCCCTCTGATCTTGAGTGGGTGGGCTGGCAGGACACTTGGAGAGGAGGCGTTCTGTCCCCTGATCTTGAGTGGCCTTTGGAAAATGACGGGCCAGACGGAAATTAAATTGATATATAATATTGTATCCGTCCAAGGTGTACAATGTGATGATTAATATATATATAGTGTGTGTGAAATGATTACCACAATAAGTTTAGTTAACCTTAATTCACATAATTACAAATGTTATCTTTGTGATGAGAACTTTCAAGATCTACTCTCTTAGCAACTTTCAAACATAAAATACGGTATTGTTAACTGTAGTGACCGAGCTGTACATTACATCACCATTACTCACTTGTCTTATAACTAGAAGTTTTTACCTTTTGATCATCTTCCCTCATTTTCGTCACCTCCAACCCCCAGCTCTGGCAACCGTCATTCCATTCTTTCTATCATGAGTTCAGTATTTTAGATTTCACATATGAGATCATAAAGTATTTATCTTTCTCTGTCTGACATTTCATTTAGCATAATGCCCCCCAAACCCACCCATGTGGTCACAAATAGCCAGATTTCCTTCTTTATCATGGCTGACTAATAGTAGGTTGTATGCACCCCCATTTTCTTCATCCATTCATCCACAAGAAAACACTGAGGTTGTTTCCATGTCTTGGCTACTGTATTGGGTTGGCCAGAAAGTTCATACAGTTAATGAATACACTGTTCAATCAAACTTGGTGAAAATGAGTCTTTTATTTTTACTTAAAATAAATCTTTGACAAAGCCAGCTAGGCATCCCTTTGAGTAACGACTTATATCACATTGAAATATTTTAAACATATGAACAGTAATAGCTGAAATGACAAATGTTACTAATATTGACACAATTTATCAAGGAGAATAGGTTAGAATATGTTAAAATGCAGGTGGACAGTGAAAGAACAACTATAACTTTTAACTAAACATTGTCTTGATATTTAGACCATTGGTTAAAATCATGATAACAGGTTTCATCCGTTTCAAGAAAGCAGAATATTTGCAGATCACTTAACATTTACTAGGTATGTTCTCAGCCTGGAAGGATGTATTTCACTTACATGTGTCATTTAATTTAACCACATCCCTCTGTAATAGATAGTGGTATCCCTATTTGCAGATAGGAGACAGGCTCAGAAAGATTAAGAATGTTACCTAATTCTAGTAAGTAGCCAAACCTAAACTGATCTAATTCCAGGGCAAAGCTCTTTCTGGCACATCAGTGTGGGTCTTTATCTCTTTGAGAATTGTTGAACATTAAAAGCCTTCTTCCAGGTAAATGCATAAAGAAACAACATGAGCAATGATATAACAATACAAGTCTCACTAAATAATTGGTGTGTTTGGCCTTGCTTTTGCTGATAGATCTTTTGCAAAATTGCTTTTCTCTGAGATATTTAAAGTGGACTTTAACTATTTTCTTGGAAGGCTTTCCTAAATTATACCTATCAGAAAGCTGCTTTGCTTTAAGGCCGAAGAAAAATGAAAGCTTACTTAACTACACTTAGGTGCCAGGGTCATACTATGAGCTCTACACCTGCCAGGATTCACGCTAAGATAGATAGGGTGGCTCAGCAAACTGTCCATAGTCCTGTGATTTCTTTCTGATATTCTGAAGTAGAAATAATTTAATAACTGTTCACAAAAGAGAGAAACACTGTTTCTTGGTCCTCAATATCATACTGCTGTAGGCTAATTCTTTCTCTCTTCTGTTGCCCCTTAGTATAGAGAGTGTGTTTTGGGGACCCTCCTTCACGATCTTCTCCATTCCAAGAGCATGTTACATAAATCCAGGACTTCTCAAGCAGCCAGTTTTGCCAGATGGTCTTAGGGTTGGTTGTACCCATATATGTATAATCTGAACTTCTCAAGTAAGGTCCTTAGAGAGCATAATGGCTAAGAGAATTGGTGCTGATACCAGACCTGAGTCCAAATACTGCCTATGCCCCTAACTAGCTGTGTAACCTTGGAGAAGTGACTTAAGCCCCTTAAAGGGATTAGATTTCTCACCTGGAAACTGGAATAATAAATGCATCTACCTCATATGGTTAGTGTGTAAATTAATGTAACTTGAGATGGTGCGTGTTAAGCATTAGCACAGTGCCTGTCTCTTGTTAGTAATACCTGCTTTTCTTATTAATTATTCTCTTTATATTCCCAGTTCCAGCTGGGTGCCTAACATATAATAGTTGTTCAGCAAATAGTTACTGGATTGAACCAGCTCTGAAATTGAAGCATTGGGTCAACAGCAAAGTAGTCACCCCACCATCATTTCTCCCAGAGAAAGGGAGAATAGATGGAAGCCAGCCATCATACTTCCTTATTCTAAACTTCCCATCGAGCCCCAGCAATAAAATAATCTTCCTGGACCCTAACAATTTCAAGGATTCTTCAAATCACACTATTTGAAAATAGCTGGGTTGCCCTAATCATTAGACCCCACAGGTCACCAAGCTTCTATTAATGAAGTCTAGTTAAGATAAATGATAACAGTTAGTCAACCAACTGCTTATGAGCTCATTGGGCTTTTTAAAATTTACTATCTGCGCTTCATAGAGACACAGGTATTTTGCTTTTGTAGGACATTCAACAGTCAAAGTAGTCTTTTAAAAAGCACAAATCAGACGCTATTATTGCACTGCTTCTAACCTCTAAAGGCTATCTATTGTAAAGAGATGAAATTTTCAACTACTTAGCCAGGCTCACAGGGACCGTGTGCTCTGGTCACTTACTACATCTTTCCCTGACCTTCATGGGGCTCGAGGCACAGTTGTCCTTTTCAGTCCCTCAGATGCAACAAGCTCTACTTCTTGCTCTCCCAGCTTTAGATTGGCTAATCCATCTACCCAGACCAATTTCCCTCTTATCGTTAAGGTCTCGGTTCAAACGCCACCACTACTATCTTGACCAAAGAGACCTGCCTCCTCAGTGCCTCTCCATCCCTTTGTCCAGTCGTATTTCTGTCACTGTACAACATTTATTTACATGTTTACTCTGTCTTCCTCCACCACTGGACATTTGCTTAAGAGCAGGGACTTTGTAATTTTTTGCTTCCAAGGCTTGCAGCGGACACTGGCACGTAGGTGTGTAGGAAATGTGTGTCTAATAAAGAATAAATATGTGAATGAAAAAAAAAACTGTGAAACACTAACACAAGATTATTCTTCTTTCAAAAGAATAATGAAAACTAATTTCATTCAATAAGAGTCATTCTTAGTTACTGATCCATGACTTAGTAGATCCCATTCAATTTAAAATGTCCCCTTTTTTTCTGATACTTTCACAAGTCATTAATTAAGTGTTGCTCACTTTTAAGGCCAATCTGTGAGACATTATTTAACTTGTCTCCTCTAAAGTTCCAGCATTAACTCAGGCGGGGCTTCACCAAGTACTGATCATGTGACCTTGGCCTCTCATTGCCTCCGTTTTCTCATTTGTAACATGGGTATAATAATCGGCTTATTTCATACGCCTATGAGGAGGAAAACTTCGTGTGTGTGTGTGTGTGTGTGTGTGTGTGTCTATATATATGTATTTAAACAGTGTCTTAGAATAGTGTCTGGCACATGATAAGCATTATAGAAGTATTGACTGCTGCTACTAGTACTGTTATTATGAGAACTAACTGTTGAGAATAATCCTTCATATAGGGGTTTATTCCACTGAAGATAAAGGAAACTCATAGAATGTTAGAAATCAGATTAAACACGGAAAGCCAGTAAAATATACCAGGACAGAAGATGATGAGAGTGTGAAAGGATAGAGGAAAAAAATGGTTTTTGTTTTTCTTTTTCTTTTTTAAAGAAGGAAAGAGCCTAGAAATAGGACAAAAACTATCCATTGGCTATACTGACATGGAGATCGCTGGTGACCTTCATAAGTAAAATTTCAGGACAGTGGGCAGAGAGATTACGGTGAGGGAAGTCAGATGGATGTAAATTATAGAGTAGATGGGACGTGAGGAAATGGAAACAATATATGATGATAACAATTTTGAAAAGTTCAGACATGAATTGGCTAAAGAAGATATGCAGGGATTAGAGGAGGAGGGAGGCTTTCGTGTTACACGTATAGTTTTTAACATTTTAAGTTGGAGTTACTAGTCTAGAATGAGGTTGAATTTTGGCAAGAATCATTCATAAGGAGTAGATGGGTTGTAGAAAATGCAGTGCTGTGAAGTACTTGAGAAGATGAGAGAAAATGAAATGCTATCTGTAGTGCACGTGGCCTTTGAACTTGAACTCCTGTAGTGCAAGGGAATACAAAGATCAATGCAAATGCTAATGAATTAACGGATTTGGCAGTGGACTATTTACTGACTTCTGTGTTCCTAATGAGTTAGGAAGCGCCTCACCAGCTCAGAGTGAAGGAAGTAGAGAGGATGGAGGAAAATTTGAGGAGGGTAGGGAAAGCTTCTAAGAAAATAGTCCTTAAGGAGAATTAGAAAGAACTTACTGTAAGTCAGAGCAATATTTCCAGTCTTGAAAATCCATTTGAAGTTGGTGTTTATTAATTTATTGGAATACCAATTTTCCCTGCCACATGATGTTTCTCCAGCTACCTGGATATAAGTTACACAGAGGCAGAAAAGAATGAGAGATAACAATCGAGGGAAAATACAATTAGTATTTTTTTTTTACCTTTTTCCACTTCCCCGCTCCAACTCTGGGGAGCCTTCATGGACGTGGCTGCCCTCGCAGCCTGCAGCAGCACGCTGTTATCAAAGAATTCAAAGAAATGGAACATAGGTTTCCAACTTAATAATTCAGCAAAATCAAAAATTGTATATAATGTTTTCTGTTGGCAAAGATTTTTGCAATATAATTTGGTTCCATCTTTTGACAAGTAATTTGGCAATGTCTAGCAAGATAAAAATGTTAATAGCTTTTTACACATTAATTCTAATTCTGGAAGCTTATGCCGATAAATAATTTATAATCCAGAAAATTATTATATAAAGATGCTCATTGTCATGTCATTTGTAATAACAAAACATTGGAAACACCTTTAATTGTTAAGAATAGGAAAACAGTTTAGGAAATTATATCCACTTAGTAGAAAGTGACACAGTTACTATATTATAATTACAAGATGATGGAGCAAAATAAAATAATGCTTAATAAAGAAAGAATGAAGAAAGCTGACCTAAAATTGTGTCTTCCTTATGACAGTAATTATGTAAACATATCAATGTTTATTAAAGCTTAAAACCAAGATAAAGTTTTAAAAGCTCTGTACCAGTAATGGGGATTTTATGTTCGTTTCAAAATATTTTTTGACACAACTCTTAGAATTTTGTTTTGTCTACTCCTTTTCTTAAGAATTTCTGATTATTACCTCACTTTTCATTTCATAGTTTCAAATAAAGCCAGCAATTTTATCATCAGAGAAGATTAGACTTATTGGACAGTTCATAATTCCAAGTTATTTGGTATAAAAAGACCATATACACTTGTAGGTGCTTTCAAAATAAAATTTCGAGAAGTTTTTTTTTTTTGCTTAGTCTTTCCTAGTATGGAGATGAAGCAAACTACCTAAAATTGCTAGCCATTCTTTTTTCATTTTTCTCATTTTATTGATTTATCTTGCCCTTCACAGAAATGATAAGAAATGAGTCTGCAGTTGCCTCTGCCAATTTCTTAAATCCTCTATTATCCACATTATGAAATCATACTAGTATGAATGCTTCCAGTATTTTCAGAACTCTTTAGTTAGTATACTTTAGCATTCTGTATGAAGTATCTTATGTAAGTGTAAAATTTAGACTCAACTTCTGGAAGCTTTTGATTTCTTAGTTCAAAAGTGAGAGATCCTTAGTTCAGCCATATGATTAACAATTACTTGTATAGTAAGAAGCTCCTAAATTAGTGTTTTATGGGTACCTGGCAGTTTTCTTGCCATTTCTCAGAAGTTCTCTATTAAACACATTCTCTCTCTTTCTTTCTCTCTATCTCTCTGTCTCTCTCTGTCTCTCTCTGTCTCTCTCTCTCTCTGTCTCTCTCTCTCTCTCTCACACACACACACACACACACACACATTGTGATTAAAAGCACAGATTTTGGCATTATGAAATCTAAGGTTCAATTTCCAGTTGTGTAGTTTCTGGGCCACTTCACTTTAGGCAAGTAACCTAATGTCTCTGAACCTTGTTATTTTCATCTGTAAAATAGAAATTACAATTATATCAGACAATCCTCAAAACATCCGTAATGATTTTAGAGTTTCAGAGTCAGGTAAAAGCAGGCACTCAGTAAATGGCTAGTGCTTTTATTACTTTATTATTATTTAGGTCTTGGTTTTCCTTGAGTGTGTGAGTCCCCATAATGAAATGTAATTTCCAGTAGATTGAGTAACACCTGTTTTCACCAAAAATTTTAACTGAGTTCATTACTTTCTGTGCAACCCAGATTAGTTTTCTGCCTCCTTTTCTGTGCCGTATGTAGGTGTTCAGTAGATTTATTTAATAAATGTATGAATGCATGAACGCGTAGATGAATTTTTAAATGCTTCTTTTTGAGAAGGTAGAACAAATGTGACACAGTAGAACAGATAAGAAAATAATCCATGGAAAAAATGGCAAAGTCATGTATGTGTCCAGGGCCAGCCTAAGAGGAATTACTTTTTTTTTTTTTTTTAGGAAAAATGTGTTGAATAGCTTATTTTAATTATTTTTAAAAGTTAAGTACAGGGACTTCCCTGGCGGTCCAGTGGTTAAGACTTCGCCTTCCAATGCCCCAGGGGGGTGTGGGTTCAATCCCTAGTCGGGGAGCTATGGTCCCACATGCCTCGCAGCCAAAAAACCAGAACATAAAACAGAAGCAGTATTGTAACAAATTCAATGAAGACTTTAACAAATGGTCCACATCCAAAAAAAAAGTTAAGTACAAAACTTTGCTGATGATTTACATATTTAGGACCAATAAAATAATGTGAGATTAGCTGTACTAAAACAGAATGTTGAGCTACATTCACATTAAGTGACATTATATAGTCTGAGTTTATGGAAAACTTCTGAGATGGTGAGTGACCTTTGAGCAGAAAAAGACAGAAGGAGAAATGGCCTTTTCTACATTCTATTGTGCCTCTAAGTAAAATGCTTGGTAATCTAGCTACAAAGCTCTATGTCATTGGCCTTAGGCACGTACTGTGATCTACCTTGTGAAGATCAGATTTTGCCATGGAGAGGATTTGTAAAAGTATCACACATTCCAGTACCGTTGGCAACCACAGCTACCAAAAACTCCAATTTAAATTGATGAGCCTAATATCAGATGATAGTATCATTTCCTTGTGGGTGTTCTGGGAAAAGGTGGGTAGGAAATGTATAAAAGTGAATACTTTATTGACTGAAATAACACTTCATCATTTTGAAAACATAAAATACATTAAAGTTGTTATAGCATCATACATGAATATTTCACTGTATTTTAGACCTTGCCTACGAGCAATGTTTTCTGCCCTTTGAAAGAGAACCATGCTTGTGGTATGCATTAATCATAGAAAAGATTAAACACTGAAAAGAAATTCAGCCTTTAAAGACAATTTGCTTTGATTGATTCAGTGGGTTCTCCTAAAAAGTTAATACCCAGAATTATTGCTTGTTAAATTGGAGTTACAAATTCTTTCAGAGTTACTTAGTATTTTCTTTAATATCAGTATCAAGGAAGGCAAAGCAAATTTACATATTTATTAGGAAATACAGGCACATAATCATAAAACAAGAAAACACAACGTTTTTATAGACTTTATTTTTTAGAAGTGTTTTAATTTTACAGAAAAATTGAGAAGATAGTATAAAGTGTTTCCATATACACTATACCCATTTCCCTCTGTGACAATCAACTTATATTAGTATGTTACATTGTTACAATCAGTGAACAAATATTGATACATTATTGTTTACTATAGTCCATACATTAGTCCAGTTCCTTAGTTTTTACCTAATGTCCTTTTTCTATTCCAGGATTTCATCCAAAACATCACATTACATTTAGTTGCCATGTTTCCTTAGGCTCCTCTTGGGTTTGATAGCTTCTCAGATTTTCCTTGCATGACCTTGGCAATTTTGAGTGGTTAGGCTTGTGTAGGATGCCCGCTACTAGAATTTGTTTGATGCATGTTTCATTGATAATATTGGGATTATGTGTTTGGGGGAGGAAGACCACAAGAGTAGAAGGGTTATTTTGTCAGATCACATCAAGTGTACAAAGTATCAATATGCATTATGAATGCTGAGGTCGACCTTGATCACCAGGCTGAGGTAGTGTTTTTCAGGTTTCTCCATTGTAAAATTACTGTTTTCCCTTCTCCATATTGTACTTTTTGGAAGGAAGTCAATATGCTCAGCCCACAACTAAGGAATAGAGAGTTATGCTTAAGATGGAGTACTACATAAACTATTTGGAATTCTTTTGCACTGGAGATTTATCTATTCTCCCGCATTTATTTATGTATCCAATTATTTATTTATATCAGAAGAACTCACGGATTTTTATTTTATACTTTGGGTCATAATCTAATTCTACGTTAGTTACTTTGTTCCTCAAATTGCTCTAGTCCTGACCCTTGTGAACTCTTTTCAGTTCAGTGGCTCGTGTGCCACTCTGAGGTATCCCCATGCTATATATTTTTTTGGAACTTCCTTACTTTCTGACACTATAAGATGGCCTTGTATATAAATCTTGTATATTTACTGCCCCAGTCCTAGAATCAGCTATTTCTTCAAGGATAACTAGGTCTTTTTAGTGGAGAACAGCATTAGACAGCAGGATCTGGGTGTGGGGTGTGCTAATTGCTGCCCGGATGTCATTGCTTCTAGATCTTCTCAGCTGACAGAGCAAAGAGATAACATGTGTGTACATTCCCCACGTATATGGACATATCTATAAGTATCTCTCTACATAACCATGTGTGTTAAGGTAATATGAAGCAATATTAAGCTAAGCATGAATGTATATTGATGTTTCCAACTTTAATCTGTTACCACATAGATCATCTTAGCCTCATCTCTTGCTTATCTTTAAATTTCAACTGCGGCAAAACACTTGACTTTTAGAAGTATGAAAGTCAAATTGTAGCTACTTTGGGAAGCCACATCATCTAGCAGAAGAATTCTTAAAGGGCAAGGTGTATATCATCAAATTTTAATTTACAGTCAGCAGTACTTTGTAACATCCATAGGCCTCCAGACCTCTGCTTCCAAGAAGAGGAAGTAGCCCATTTCTCCCAGGTTCTTCCACTTAAAACTAAAACCCTGAACATAACAACAGACAAACATAGGAAGACACTGAAAGGTGGAAATGAGAAGGCAGACTTAACTAGGGACTTTGGGACTTGAGGAATAACATGGTGATGAGTCCCCTGTGTTTCCTGTTGCTTCCCATACATCCTGGAGAGGGTATTACAGGAACCCCCAATCAATAACCACCAACAGAACAACAGACAAAAAAGCTTCAAAAAAGAAAACACAAAACCCCCGTTCCCCCTAGCCAAGGTATGAGGAAAGGGGTTGTCAAAGACAGAAAACCATTTGGGCGATAATATACACACTACTCGAGCCAAGTGCCAGTGGAATATTGCACCCATCCCCTATGTCCTGTGGTTTCAGTTGGGCCAAGCTAGGATTTGATCTTCCACACCACCCCACTCCTGCCCTCCAGAAGAGGCAGCGCTCTGATTCGCCACCAGGGCTGTTTCAGTGTGGTGCAGTGGTGAGCTGAGCCTCCACCCCTTTGCATTAGCAAAGAGACTTTCAAAGGTGGTGCCTGACAGGCTAGTTAACACTGGGCTGCCCTCACACAGTCGTGGGGTCCAATGGTGGGACCTAGCCTCCGTCTCTCCCTGACATCGATAAGAATAGGATGTTACAGGTTGGAGGGAGTAGGCACCCCACTAACCCCCAACACATGGTGTCAGTGAGACCCAATGGGGTGCTGAATCCCCATAACCGTCCTGAGGCAGTAAGACAGAATGAGATGGCACAAGCAGGGCTAGTTGGCAGTTCTCTTCCTCTTACCCTGGTGTCAGTGGGGCCAGCAGGTAGCTGACCCTCTACCCACACCCGGCATCAACAAGAAGGAATGAAGTGGGAGGAAGGACAGCAAACACAGCAAACACTTCACCTCTCCCCTCCCCTGGTGTCAAGAAATCTACTGGGGAGATGAACTTCCACTCCTACTAAAAGGCAACACAATGATATTAATGTTCCCACTTTTGGGGGGAAGGTGTCAGAAGGGCCAGTAGGATAGCTGAACTTCTACTTGATCTGTCTGCAGTGAGAGAATGTAAGTGCCCACTTTTGCTGGGGTTTTGACAGTAGGGCCCAGTGGAAATCTGTACGTAACCCCCCAGTCCTCATACTCCACCTCCAATAGGATGACTTCCTTCTAAAAAGTAATAATAAAATTAAATGGGATACAGAGTCATATAATAACTCACAATGTTTAGAATCCAATTGAAAAATACTCATGGCACCAAGAAGCAGGAAATCACAGAATAAATGAGAAAAGACAATAGACCTACACCAGCACTGAGATAAAACATCTATTGAAATTATCAGACAGGGGTTTTAAATAAGCTGTCACATAAATGCTTCAATTAGCAATTATGTGTTCCTTGACGGAAATGGGAAAAATAGAAAATGTGAACAAAGAACTAGAAGTTATAAGAATAAAAACAAATGAGAACAGTAGAACTGAAAAATACAACAATCAAAAAACTTTGCTCAAGAGTAGAGTGGAGATTACAAAGCACAGAATCATGAACTTAGAAGAGATCAATACAATGTACCACATGTACAGAGAAAAATAGGCTGAGGGGTAGAGATGGGAGAAAGAACAGGATCTCAAGAACCTGTAAACAGTAACAAAAGCACTAACATTCATATCATCAAGGTTCCAGAATGAAAACAGAGAGCACGTAGGACTGACAAAGTATTCAGAGAAATAATGACTGAAACGTTCCCAATTTTTTAGAAGACATAAGCACACATCCAAGGATCTGAGCAAATCCAAAGAGGAAAAACACAAAGGTATCCTTGTCAAGACGCGTCATAATTAAACTTCTGAAAAGTAGAGACAAAACAAATCTCGAAAGTGGACAGGCAGAAACGATGCATCACTTATTGAGAAACCAATTCCAATGACAGCATATTTCTTGTCTAAAATTATGGAGTCAGAAGCATTGACATAACATTTTTCAAGTAGTAAAAGAAAAGAACTCTCAGCCACAAATTCACACTTTTTATATCCACTTTCTTGTTTGACTTATATTAATGGACTACCAACTCATCTTTCTATATCCGGGCCTGCCATCAGACTTCTCCAAAAATCTAGTCACAGTATTTCCAGAGTGATCTTTCTGAAAAAGAAACAAATTTTTCTTATAAAAGTACCTGATTGTGTTATGAAACTTTTCTCTCTTCTAAGTTACCAGGTAAAATCCTTCAATGGATTCCCATCTTTCTTGGAGGAAAATCTCACATCCAAACTCTCTTTGTCCTTTTGGGCTGCTGTAAGATTATACTGCAGGTTGGGTGGCTCATAAACACCAGGAATTTTTTTTCTCACGGCTCCGGAGGCTGCGAGTTCAAGAATAGGTTGCCAGTATGGTCAGATGAGGGCCCTCTTCTGAATCACAGACTTCTCATTGTATCCTCACATGGCAGAAGAGCTTAGGGAGCTCTGTGGGGTCTCTTTTATAAGAGCACTAATACCATAATCATTTCCCAAAGGCCCCACCTACTAATACTATCAGCTACGGAAATTAAGATTTCAACGTATGAATTTGGAGGGGAACACAAAGACTAGACCATAGCACTTACTATACATACATGGACTATGCATGATCTGGCGTCTACCCCCCTCTCCATTGTCTTCTTTTTCTACACGCCAGTGAGCATTTCTCTTTTTTTTTTTTTCTTTTTTTTGGCGGTACGCGGGCCTCTCACTGTTGTGGCCTCTCCCGTTGCAGAGCACAGGCTCCGGACGCGCAGGCTCAGTGTCCATGGCTCACGGGGCCTAGCCGCTCCGCGGCATGTGGGATCTTCCTGGACCGGGACACGAACCCGTGTCCCCTGCATCGGCAGGTGGCCTCTCAACCACTGCGCCACGAGGGAAGCCCTAGTGAGCATTTCTTATACTGATTATGAATGGAACTCCTTTCTGGACTGATCCTTAACCATTCATTTTCTGGCAACTGTGAATTTATCTTCTCTTTTCCTCAAAACTTCACCCTTCCTTCATGTTACATATCCATTTCAATTGCCTTCTACAGGAAGCCCTACTGATATCGCCCATATACTACTGTCCACAGCATGAATTAAGGTCTTACTGTGTCTTCCTGTAGCACTCTGTAATATCTTTTACGGTAACTATGGATTTTCTTACTTGAGTGTCACAATACATTGAATTGTAGGTGGCACTATAATGATTTTAGTAACAGTAACACTGGTGCCTAGTTTATCCCATGACATACTTTAGGTGTTCAATAAATGTGTGTTGAATGAGTGAATGAATGAATGGTCAATTTGAAATCTTAATCATGTTACTTTTCAAAAATCTGTTACAAGATACCACAGTTTTCCAGAAGATTAGGGAGTTAGGACCTTAAACTTGATTTAACAGAGGAAATTTTTACTCATACATCATGCTTAAATACCTCAAAGTAAAACCATAAACCCAGGAATTTAAGGTTATCCATTTGGACTTTCAAGCCAATAATTAATATCTCCTGCCCCGACTGTATTAGATGGTTTCGATGCTCCACTCATATCTCCCCAGCACTCATCATTCCAGTATATGCTGATAGAATCATGCTGCCGCCTGCAATTATCCACCTTAGGGCAGGCCAGAAGTGTACAGGAGTTAATGTATCTGGGTGTAGCTTTCAACCAAGGACAGAGGGGACTGGAAGATAAGTACTTCAAGTTTCTCACCGATTCTTGGGATAACTCTGAGACATGTTCTGTAGAGTTTCACAGAACTCGCCTGAAGTACTGGCAGCAGTTCCCTGCAGGAGTAATTTATTCGGTAATACACCTCTGTTGGCTTCCTTCCATGCCTCCATTCTCAATTCCCACTCCACTTCTGAGTTTTCTGGAAGCACCTCCCAGATGAGCAGTTTGCACTCAAATTATCGCCTCAAGTTCTGCTTCTAGGGGAACTCAGTTGATAGCCTCCTAACAACCCAGTGCTCCTTACAGAGCCGTCACTGGTACAAGTACCAAGGCACGGCACATTACGTATCACTCCTCCTAAATCCTAATATTTTTAAACAGATAGGAAAGAGCATGACCTTGAAGAGAAAAAGAGTTCATATGAGGATGGCCAATGGATAAAGGGAAGGAGGGACAGTGCCATTTGTTTTCCATTAATGATAGTGTGAAATGTATGGGCAGATGGTCTAACAGGTGTGACTATAATTTGAGGAGCCTGCTCCCTTGGTTACAGAAGACTGCTATTGTTATTATTTTGGAACCACAACCTCATGACTTTATAGTTTCACTTGATGTAACCTTCTCCTTTACCTTTAAATCTTCGTACATCACTGAATTGCAGCCAATAGATTTATTTTCTCCCTATGGCTCCATCACAGAAAAAGACACACACGTGCACACACACACACGCGCGCGCACACACACACACACACAGAGTTTTGTGTATGCCAGTGCTAGAAAAGACAAGCTCATGGTGCATGTATGCAATGGATATTGTACATTACAGGTCTCTGTGAAATAGTCTTCTGCAGGTTCCTATGTTTATTTTATGAATAATTAACTTTAGTAAAGTTAATTTCCTGAAGATCTTGTTGAAGACTGAAGAAAGGAAGTAAATTGTAAAGAAAAAGACTTCGAAACTTGCCCTTTTCGCCCTCTCTTTGTGTCTTAATGAACAAAGGATAACTGGGCCTTTTTTGAAGCCTTTGCTTGAGTTGAAGACACAAAATGCAACCTGTACTCTTATCATAATATGTTCAGTTTATGAGTACCCAAACTTATAAACCGTGAATTTCCCTAAAGTTATTATACCATCTAGAAGATGTTTGCTTGGACGTTTACTTAAAACCAAACAATTGAGGTCTATGTGTCCAAATAATTTCCTTCTCTCTTGCTGTCTCCATTTCAGTTTCCTGAGTTTCTGGGAAGGCCTGGTTTCCCCAAAGGAAGGATTTCTGGTAGAAGTCTGAAGGTCTGACCCAAGAAGAAAAAATCCAGTACAGCCAATGAATTGAGGACAAGAAGTTTTCCGATCAGGTAGGAACATTTAATCTCATACATTACGATCGCCTTAAGTAAGGTGTGCTGATAGCTGGATATGATTTAACTGCTTGGAAAAAGATGCATATATATTATATGACCTACCCCACAAGGAAGCTGTTCTCAATTCTCTTAGAGGTTGTGGTGTTTATCAGAGAGCGCCTTGGGGGAAAATGAATACAATAACAGTATGATGCTTTTTTTTATTATTAGCTCATTGTTGCCAAGTACACTTGGTGACCTTGGTGCCTGTGGTTTAATCCAGGGGGTTAGACAGGTGGAACAGCACATTAACCCTCTTTAGTATTTTCTCCCAAGACAAATCATTTTTATAGGTTGTCTCCATGGTCTTCTAGTTGCTTATCAAAATTAAGCATCAAGCCTTCTAAGTGTGCAATAGCCCCAGTCAGTGTGAGGAAATCAGCTTGGTTCTTATTGGGTCACAGCTTCTTGGCCTTGGCACAAAGTGACTTCACATAGGGAGTTAGAAGGAGGAGAACGGGACATGAGAAAGGGGAGTTCTGTGTTCTCATTTACCTATGCATGTTGAAACTCCACTAACAGCTTTATTTTCATTAGCAATTTGTGATAAAAACTTAGGGTAAAGGGAATAATGAAGCTGTCCCATTATATGGCAGGACAAAAGATAGTAGTGACATCAAAATCAGGGCCTGTCCATCTCGTTTGCAGCTATATACTGAGTGTTTAGCATAGCATTTGACCCCTCATCAGTATTCAATAAGAAGATGCGTGTTGAATGATTTAGGGATGAATTGATGAATGAAAAAAGTTAATATGGTAGAAAATGTGTTTTATCCTTGTATTTTCGTGTGTTGACTTCTGTATTTCAAGACCCAGCACTGTAACTGACACATAGAATATAAGCAATAAAATGTGTTGAAAGAATGAATGAGTCCCCACTATTCTAAGAATAATTTTAAGAGCAACACAGACCCCATATCTGCCAGAGGTATCCAGAGGTGAAAGCCTGGATCTCAGCTAGTGGTAGAGCTGACAGGATTTATCTAGTTTTAATAATTTACAGCTCATCCCATTACATTTAGGCATAGTACCTACATGAGCCATACAATTAAATGTTGACTGAAAAACAATGCACAACCTAGAAGTTGAGAATTATGTTTTATGTGGAAGACATACTGAGGACTGAAATCAGGAGACAGCCTCTCAGATAGCTCTGAGGGACTGTTCTGAAGAGCTAAGGGAGGGCACAGGGTATTTAGAGGTTCTTGCAAAAAAAAAAAAAGACAGGTAGTTGGAACATCAAAAGATTACTGTTAATTAAAGAAACTAGACATCTTAAGTTAATAAATGTAGCACTTTTCTATATATGGTGAGATGCAAGAATCTGGTCTCCTGGAAATCATTCCCTTGATTTGCACTTTAATTATCTAGGGCCAGTATCCTGTTTTCTCTATCCTGAATCCCCTCAGGGTGCGGCTTTGGGTGTGGCTTCAGTGGCTGATGGCTTGATGGCTATAACATCCTGTGTTACTGATAAGGCTGGCTACATTTTCTCCACATAAATGACTTGAATATGGATAGTAAATCTGTGGATTTGCAAAACGTAATTCTTGGAGCATTTTTATAAGGACAAAGTTAAGGGCGATTTCAGAATCACTAGTGGCTAAAATTGCTATTTATACTTTTCCACTGGTAGGTAGTAATCTGCTGTTGCTGTCTTCAGTATTCCCAAGGGATAACAAAAGCCATTTAATTCAAGAAAGAAAGGTAAAATTTAGCACAATGCAGCTTCCACAAAACCAAACACACACCCAACTCTCTCAGATATGAAGTAGTAATCTAAAATAGAATCCTGGAACTAATTGCAAAACAAGAGCAAATGTACTCATATTGGATAATTTTATTCTTTTATTAATGTTTGATACATATATGTATTTATTATTAAAATTCAAAGTTGCTGTATGGAGAAATAGTTTTGTACCAATAGTGTCTTTGTATGTGTTTATCAATAATGTATGAGATTGCCTCCTATGCTCCTTTTCTTTTATTGGGGGGGAGGGGGTGTGTCACGCTACGTCAAGGTCGGGAGTCAAACCCGCCACGACTGTCCATGAGGGGTTTTCCCGGGTCCCCACTTCAGGCCGGTGGGGGTGGCCAGGGGCAGCCGAAGACGTGCGTGCGTGCGTGCGTGCGTGCGTGCGAGCCTGCGAGTCCACGGGGCGGGCCGCGCGCGCCGGGAGTGTTTCAGCCCGGCCCCCGGCTCATTGTGGTCGCCTCACGCCGGCCCGAGTTCGCAGCAGCGCTGGAGGCCCCGGGCCTGTGACCACAAAGAGGGAGCCGGGGGTCGGACGGGAGCGCTGCGGCGGCAGCTGAGGCCCAGAGCAGGCCCCCCTCAGCCTCCCGCCTGCCCGTCTGCCCCGCCCCCGCCGGCGGCGCCGCGCCCCTCCCCCAACCGCCAGACTAGCGCGGTGCGGGGCCCGCGCGCGAAGACATGGGGGAGAAGCTGGAGCTGAGGCTGGAGTCGCTCTTGGGGACCGAGCCCGCCGTCTACCCGTGGCCGCTGCCGGTCTACGTAAGTGCCGTCCGTCCCCTCCTCCCGGACCCCCGCTCCTGTTCCCCCATGGCGCGCGCTGAGCCCACCGAGAAACGGAGCGACTCGAGTCGCCAGACCCTCTTTGGAGCCCCCCTTCCCGCCCCGCCGTGGTTCTCCGCGGCAGTTTCCAGCCCCCGCGCGCAGGGTGGGCAGAGGGGAGCCGGCGCCGGCCGGGGGTCACAGACTCGGCCGCGGGGATCCCGCGCTTCCGAGGGGCGCCCGAGCCGGTCTGCGGTTGGCTCTGCAGGGCTGGGGACCCCGGTTCCCCCGGTCCTGGAATGTCGGCGGGCTTGCCCTTCTGTGCTTTAGGATCTGACATGTAGGGTTTCTTTTTCCTGGTAGTTTATTCTTAGCGCTGTCAACGTGCTTAGTTTTTTTAATTTTTTTTTATTTTTCAGGGCACCCTTTCCTCCCTCTCTCCAGTTTTTTTGTGTTTCTGTTTTGTTTTGCTTTAGTCAGGCATTTTGTCCCTCTGATCTTGAGTGGGTGGGCTGGCAGGACACTTGGAGAGGAGGCGTTCTGTCCCCTGATCTTGAGTGGCCTTTGGAAAATGACAGGCCAGACGGAAATTTACACAGGCGTCCGGTGATTCCAGAAATGCAGGGTGTCCGGCTAGGTGGGCGCCCGGCCTGTCGTCCCCCGTGGCGGCGTGGTGCGCGTGTTCCTTGTCTCAGGGTTTACGCTTGGGCCCCGCAGCCCAGCTTCCAAAGGGAAAGCGCAGCGGGCGCCTTGGGCCGGCACCTTTGGGGCGCCCTTTCGTGCGCTCGGCTTGCGGGGGACCGGCCTCCAGGCGACCCGGCGGGGAAGCCCGCGCGACCCGGCCCTCGCGCGGGCTCCGTGTGTGTCAGTTTGTGGAAAGTGTGTCGCGCGCGGCCGGGGTCGGGGTCGGGACGCTGGGACCACCTGGGAGCCGATGTAGAGGGATATGATTTCCATTTTCAAGGCGCATTCATCCTGTGCAGGGAGACAGCCTAACATAAAATTTGCCTAACAAAAACTATATTAACAGGTGGAAAGACTATCTCCCAGTTGAACAGCGGATGCCTGGGACTCGTTTCATTGCTTTCAAAGTTCCTTTAAAAAAGGTGAGCAAAAGTTAATACCGTATTCTTCCAGAAATCTGAATTCACCATATAGAGCCCTGGCTCTCAACCCCGTCGTACTCCATTTTCCCTTTTTATAGCAAATACTTTTTAATACCTCTTTTACTATCCAGAAATGGGATTCATAGACAAATACAACCAACTTTTGTACTTAATTAAAAAACAAAAAAAAACAATGCAATGCCCTAACTATAAATAAAGAATAAAGTAATTTATAAGAAAGTAATATGTATCTCAGTATGTAAATGTTTGGGGATGACTATACTAGAAATAAAGAAATAGTCGGTTACTTGTACCATGAATGCAATAAACTGTGGACTTTGATTGATAACGATGTGTCAGTGTTGGTTCATGAATTCTAACAAATGAAGCACACTGGTATGGCATGTTGATAATGGGGAAGGCTGTGTGGGATGAAGGAGAGAGGGTGTAAGTGGGAACTGTGTACATTTTGCTCAGTTTTGCTGTGAATCTCAAACTGCTCTAAAACTAGTCTACTAATGAAGAAAAAAAGTGTGTGTTGCTGACACTTGAATAACCAAAGAGATCAATGGAACAGGGTACATGTATAAGCCAAATACATGAAAGAATATTTAGCAGTGAAAGCCATCCTTCCTATATGTAGATATTCAAGAAGTATTTATTTCTGTGTCTATTTTCAGGCACTCCGCTTGGAGCTGGCAATACAGTGGTAGGCAAAATTGATGTGGTCCCTGCCTTCTGGGAGTTTAGAGTCAGGTTAGGAGACCAACATGAAATAAACAAACATAGAAATAACTATATAGAAGTGAGCTTATTTTCTTCCGTCTAATCTCTCTGGAAGAAAGGATTGTAATATCGCTTGTAAGCTGCAGAGGAGGAAACTTGACTTTGAATCTCATATGTTAGCATCCCAGGGTTTGAATAAATGGATAACATAGTAAAGGATTTTAAACATATGTTCTTCCTTATTTTATTCTTTCTGACAGAGTTTTGAAAAGAATCTTGCTCCAGAAGAACGTTTCTCCCCCTTGGATCTCTTAACAAAATCCAAGGACAGAATGAAGAACTTGGGCTGATTATTGACTTAGCAAATACTCGCCGCTCTTACAAGCCAGAGGTAAATGGAAGGCGTAATTGAAAATGACCTTCTTTCTGATACTGTAATAATTCATAGTAGTTCAGTAGTTATCATCTTATGCTAAGGTGAGTCCTGGCCTTCTCTCGTGGGTTCAAAAAGGGAAGCTAGTGGTTTCCTTAAATACACATTTGTAATTGCTGTTTCAAAATGAGATGAAAGATATGAATTGAACTATAGTATTTGGCAGTAGGCTCTAGATATGCTTAAGAAATTCTATAAGCTTCCATGTTCTACATTTTGAAAATGAAGTAAACTTTTCGTAGTTACAGTAGTATCCTAAAAAGAAAGAAAGGTATGTCCATTATGTCTTTAGCACTTATGTTAAGCAGTTGCCTGAGCATGTTTAAGCATCAGTGTAAAAGACAATTGTTCTCTAAGTTTTATGCTTCCTTTTCCTGATGCCTTCTGATATAGTACAGAAACCCATCTATTCTCTTGGCCCATGTAGGACATTCCAGTGCAAAAGAATTATCCTCCTCCTGACCTGTTCCATGGCCTTGGGAGACAGTAACACCTAATGTCTTTTAATATTTGTAGAGCAGTTTGCCATTTAGAAAGTTCTTTCATATCCATTGACTTAGTTAATCTTCACAGCAATCCTTTGCTCTTGAAGTGGAAGTAGTACTGCTATCTCCTACTGAGTGCTTACCCTGCACTAAGCTCAGAGGATAGACAACTACAATTACTAATTTTACAGACGATGAAACTGACTCTCGGAAAAGGAAGAATTGAAATTTCAGCTCTGTTATTGCTTTTTTTTTATTGTGGTAAAATATAGAGAAATCATATTTCTTTTAACCGTTTATAAATATGCAGTTCA
The DNA here is from genome assembly GCF_059928025.1 of Delphinapterus leucas. Taxonomy (NCBI): domain Eukaryota; kingdom Metazoa; phylum Chordata; class Mammalia; order Artiodactyla; family Monodontidae; genus Delphinapterus; species Delphinapterus leucas. The sequence goes on along the minus strand of NW_028322266.1, from coordinate 1,196,942 downwards.
GTGGCATTAAGTACAGTCACAGTGCTGTGTAACCATCACCGCTGTCTAGAACCAAAACTTTTTCATCATCCTCAACAAAAACTCTGTAACCATCAAACAGTAACAACCCCATTTTCCCTCCCACCAACCCTTGGTAACCTCTATTCTATTTTCTGTCTCTGTGAATTGGCCTATTCTAGGTACCTCGTGTCAGTGGAATCTGCAGTATTTGTCCTTCTGTGTCTGGCTTATTGCACTAAACGTCGTGTTTTCAAGGTTCATCCATGTTATAGCACGTAACGAAATGCCATTTCTTTTTTGGCTTAGAAAATCCCATTGTGTGTACATAGACCACAGTTTGTTATTCAACGGTTGATTGACACTTGGTTGTTTTCCACCTTGTAGGTATTGTGAATCATGCTGCTGTGATCATTGGTGTACAGATATTTGTTCAAATCCCTGCTTTCAGTTCTGTTAGATGTGCAGCGTAGGTAGTAGCAGAGTTGTTGGATCATAGCCTACTGCCAAATACTAAGCTCTACGCTTAACCTGTGAGAAAGTGCCAAACTGTTTTCTACAGTGTCGTCTTGTTGTTAAACAATTATCACAAATTTTAAGCATATACAAAAGTATAAAACTACTGTGAGTGTTCCTTGTATACCCAGGAACTCATCCAGCTTTCTTATTTACCAACTGATGGCTGTCATGTTTTATCTATACCCGCACCTGTTTCACCCCATTCCGTATTATCTTGAAGCAGCTCCGAGACAACATGTAAATTACACCTGTACGTTTTTGGTACGTGCATTTAAAATATAGGACTTTTATTCCTTAATATCATTTTTTAATATTAAATACCCAGGGAGTGCTCAAATTTGCAGTTGTCTCCTAAACGTCATAAAAAATTGTCTATAAGAATTTTGAATTAGATCCAAATAAGGTCCACACTTTGCCGTGGATTGTTAGGTCTCTGAAGTCTTGTTTAATCTATAGGTTCTCCCTCCATGTCTCTCTCACTTTTTTTTTCCTCCTTGAATTTTGTTTTTAAAGAAACCAGGTAATTTGTCCCATCTAGATGCCGATGATTACATTCCATGTGTTGGTAACATATTCTTCAGTCCTTTTATTTCCTGTAAATCGGTAGTCGATCTGAATGAAGCTTGCATGTTTTGTTTTGGCAAGACAGTTTCATGGGTGATGATGTGTTCTTCCATGGAGACGTATATAGTTGTGTCTTTCTGTGGTATTAGCAGTCACTGATGATTCATACCTACATCCATTAATTCAGTTGAGGCTTCAAAGAATGGTGAATTCTGTTGTTCTTTTTTTCACTTATTAGCTGGGTATATTTGTACGAGGAGAAGATTCCCCTCATCAGCTGTTTGGTTGCTCAGTTGTAGAGGCATGATTCTCTTCTTTTATTTAACAGTTTTCAAAATAATGAGTTGATTCACAGATATCCTCCAGTGTTGACCAGTTTTGTAAAATTTTATTTATTCCTCTCACCGTGGACTCCGTTACAGTTATTATTCTAACTGAGGCCCTATCTTTGGCCAGTTGGAGCTTCTCGGTGACTCCTGAGTCCTTTGGACATGACATCAGTTGTTTCTAGACTTTTTCAGTGGTCAGAGCTAGGAAATATGTACGTTTGTTTTTAATATTTTTAAAATATGTCATAGGTTCCTACTGCTACTTTCCATTTAAATTCAGAACTAGAGAATTTTCACTTATCCTTTTCTGTCTTCTATTGATAGTCTACTTTCTCCCACCTCAAGAATACCAGTTCTCAACAATGCCTGAAATTGCCTCTGTTTCCTAATTCGAATCCAAGTTCTTCTGACTCTATTCTACTACTCTCCTTAAATCACAGCCGCTTTATGGCCCTTGAAATGTAAGATAGAACATAAATGTAGGCAGAACTGTTTATATCATTTTGAGTTACATGTGCATTCATTCACATAGATTTGCTTTTCCTTTTGCATGCCTGGTAACTGTCCGTTCTGCAGTTTGAATGAAAATCAAGTGATAATTACTGGTTAAAGCAGCTTTGGAAAAAATGGCTCTCATCAGAATGACTGACATACAAAGTTTAATGTACTCTCCTGGTTTATATTCTGCCTTCTCTAATTAATTTTTTATTCTTTCCCTACAAAGGAAATAATACATATTTTCATGGTTTTGCCTTATAGGACTTACCAGAAACTCTTCCTTATTTAAAAATGTGTACAATTGGGCATCAGGTGTCAGATGACGACACTAGTTTTAAATTCCAGTGTGCTGTTAATGGGTTTCTGAAAGAACATAAAGATAACGGTGAGTTGCTTTTGTGTTTGTTTTTGTTTTTCCTTTACCTGAACTTTGGTATGCATTTTGAGTGGGGTTGGGGATTTTTAACATTTTTAATAGTTCTGACATTCGTGTCAAGTTGTGTTTGGTAACATTAAGGTGGAAATGTCAGATGGTGCCACTAGAGTACGGTGTTTTTCCTGTTTATGGTCACAAACAATTTAGTTTAGTTTGGAAAGTGATCTTTGTGAGAAATATGAACTGAGCTAGCTTACTTATCTCTTTTTTAAAAATTTGAATGGAAAATACATAAAAACATAAAAATGTTCTTTTGTCCTGTTTATTGGTTGAGAGGTGGAAGAAAAGGTTTAGACTCTCAGGTTCTTAGCGTACATAAAAGAGAAAACAAAAAGCAAAGGTTCAGAGTGAGACAGATCCCTAGAAGCAAAACAAAACAGAGTGGACCAGGTAGAGTGGCTTCCTCATCATATATGTGTTTAAGATATTTTTGCTGCTTTTACCCTTCGGGTGCAAGTGAGGAAGAACACTACCACCTCTTACTCTTATCTTCAGACAGGAAGAACTTAAAAGGCTGGTGTTTTCTTGTTTCCGCTTTAAGATCTACTCTGTTGATAGTAGGTGTTAATAGCGTGTGAATTTTAAGGATCCACTTGCCTTTTTCTAGCATCTAACTATCAGAAGGAACATGGTGTTCGCCATGTTTTAAGACTGAGGAATCTTTTGTCTTTGGAACACCACTGACGCCCATGTGAAAGTGTTCATTTTGTCCTCTTTCTAAATTTAGCCTGAGGAGTGTGCACTTTATTAAATCAATGTAACAGACAGTAAATATTCCGTGTATATATAAAATGATGCACGTATATACATAAAACAGGGAGTAGGGGAGAGGGAATAGAGATGGAGGTGGGAAGATAGGGGATAGGAGGCGAGAGAGAGAGGGAGAGACTGGAATTTCAAGATAAATGTTCATTCTATAACCTGGTTGCTTAATGCAGGTACTAGCTCTTAAATATCTTCAGCCCTATTCACAGATCTTCCGTGTACTTTAGCTTTAAAACTTGAGAGGCTTGGCCTGTCCTGTGATAACCAGGGTGTCTAGAAAGGAGGCAAATTATCTGATGTGTTTAAACTGTAGTCACAGAAATGTTACCTCTTAAGACGTTAGGGCGCAGCTGCCGGCCTACTCACTTCCTCCAGGCTCCTTTGTGTGTGTTCTGTCTGTTCCGCGTGGGCTAGAAGATCCTTACAAGTGCATGAGAACACGTTTGTAAACCTTGATTGTTCACATGTTATACCAAGTGTAGTCCATTGCATATGCTGACTCCTCTGTGGGTCTTCTGCATGCAGTGGGCTAACTTCACCATGCTGTCTGCCATTGCAGTCTCAGGACCTTAGTTATGATCCATTGGTGACTTCCTCTGCTGTAAGGCCCTCCCACAGATGCCAGGCTCACTGATAATGAGGAGGAGACTATACTACGCACTCCCTAGAATGGGTAGAGACTCAGAAAATGAATTGTTTCAGTAAACACCGAGAGCCTTATAGGTTTGTTGTTAGGGCACGGGGATACAGAGGTGAGTAGAAGTCTTTGTTCAGTAGCAACTTCCAGTTGTCTAGGAAGAGAAACATGTAGTGAGTCTAAGTGGGTTAATTATGATAAAAGAATCAAGTGCAGCAGGAATATAGAGGAGAAATTGAGGAAGGCCTGACTGAGGAGACAGCGTTTGAGCTGGGCTTGGGGGAAGAGGATTTTGCCGGAATGAGGAAAGGACAGCCCAGGTATTGGGGACAGGTACAAAAGGCCCAGGGCTTGAACTTGTGCTCTGGAGGGGCAGCCTCTGGTGTGACTAGAGGGTAGTGTGAAAGGGCAAAGAAGTCATACATTCATTTTCAGCAAATATTTGTATAACACCTTCTAAGTTGAAGGCACTGTTCTAGGAAGTAGGAAGAGAACAAAGCTCTTGCCCTTACGTACTTTCCATTCTAGTGGGGGAGAGCGATGAATAAATAAGTCAATATGTGGAGTGTCAAGCGGTGGTAAATGCTTTGGAGAATAACAAAAGAAGATGAAGAGGTGAGGGAATGTGGTAGGTGATCAGGGAAGTCCCCTCTATTAAGATGTCGATTGAGCAGAGCCTTGCAGTGAGAAACAAGCCATTGGATATCTGGGAGAGTGGAGATGGGGTGGGAGGGTGTGTTCTGGGAGAGTGGAGATGGGGTGGGAGGGTGTGTTCTGAAGCAGAAGGAATAGTAGGTGCAAAGTCCCTGAGGCACGCCTGTGCTTGGCATGTTTGAGGAATAGTAAGGAAGCCAGTGTGGCTGGACAGGGGAAAGTGAGTGAGGGCAGGGCAGTAGAGAATGAGATCAGGGGAGGCTGGCAGGGCAAAGGAGGGAGGTGGATGATGTAGGTCCTTGTAAGTCATAGTTTGAACTTATAATTCAGTTGGAGAGACAGACTGATATTTGTTTATAAAGAGTTCTCAATGCTGTGCTAACAACCTGGGCTGTATTCTGTGCTAAGTGAAGATGTTCAAGCGACAGAGCAATCCAGCCAAGTTTATATTTTAGAAAGATAACAGCGTCACTATCCAAGACACATTGTAGACTAGGTATGTAGTACGTGTATAGTGTGCTGCTCTTCTATAAACTACAGGATACCTGTTACGTACAAATACTTACATACAAGATACAAGTGTGAATGTAAGCACTTGGGAAATATCTGAAAGAACCACACAAGAAACTGGGAGAGTCGGACAACTTTCCATGTCCCGTATGATTGGAATGCTGAAGGGTACACACACGAACTAATGGACGTGTGCTACCAGCCTCCGGCTAAGGAGGGAAATTGCAGGCATCAGAATCCTCTTTACCGATCAAGCGCGTTAATCCGCCTGCGTGATGACAGTCATCTCGACACGCCACGCGGTGGCGCATGCGCGGTAGAAGGAGGTCCGCGAGCTGCGTGGGCTTGTGCCTAGGCGCCTGTGGTTCGTGGCCTTGTGCTGGCACCGGGGATGCCGGGTTGGCGACTTTGGCACTCCTGGCGGGGGTGACATGAGCCAGTTCGTCGGCCACGAGGAAGGGCGGAAAGCACATCCCGGAAAGGTAATGCGCCTTGGCCCCTGGGCGTTGCCGGTGGAGCTCGGAGCCCCTGGGCCTGGGCTTCCGTCTCTTGTGCTGTCGCCTGTCACAGTGGCCCCCGGCGCTGTGCTAGGGGGTGCTGGTCGTCTCGCGGCTCAGTTCATAGTAGCTGAAAGGGACAGTGTGTGATGTTCTGATTTCTCCCCATCGTTTTAAAAGGGAGGCTCTGGCCATTGCTCCTTGGGTAAAATGCAGCGGGACTGCTTTTTAAGATGGGACTGTCAGTGTTGGGGACCCTCCTTAATTACCAGGATGGAATCCCCTTCAGTTCCTCAAGCTGTGTTGTTTAGGCACAGAAAATGTGAGTAATAGGCACTGGAACTAAGTTTGAGTGAAAAAACGCACCGGTACCGCCGAGTTTTCCATCGAGACAGTTGATCCGTGTTGTCTCTTGGAATTATAAAGGGCGTACTGTTGCTTCCTAACCAGTGTCCTTTGAGAGCTCTACCTCTGTACGTTCAAATGATGAGTTTTGAGGCTTTGCTCATACGTGGAGTAAACCCTTAAATTCCCTAAGACCTTCCTTTCCTCCGTCTCATACCCCATTAAGCCCGCTTCAGTTTATCTCCTGAATTTCTTCTGAATCTGTCAACTCGTCCTCAACATCCTAATACTGAACTTGCCTGTCTGTTGCAGTGAGGTCCTAACTAGTGTCCATATATCTTGTTTCCTTCCAATCCATTCTTCACACAAGAAACCTTAGAAGCAAGTTGGGACATTGCTCATAAACATGGCTCAAAAACATTGTTTTGAGAATAGAAAACAAACTGTTGGCCTTTAACACTCTGCGTGGTCTAGAATCCTGTCTGCTTCTCTGCTACGTGGACTCCAGCTTGGTGCCTCTCCAACTTTAATATGGGTATGCCTCTCCTGTGGATCTTGTTAAATGCAGGCTGTAATTCAGTAGTTCTGGGTGGGGCCTGGATTCTGTGTTTCTAACGAGCTCCTAGGTGACGGTGACCCTGAGAGCAAGGGTCCAGCTCCTGCCTTTCTCCCTTCTTTCTGGAAGAGCAGGACGTCTGCCCCCCCGGGAGGAGAAAACATCTGCAACGTGACTACTAGCAACCAGCTTCCCTCACAGGCAAGGGACCTTTACCACTGCTCCCTACCATTTTGTCTGAGGCGCAGCAAGCCAAAACACTGACATGCTGAGGTTTGCAGCAAAGAGGAGGTTTATTCACAAGGCAGCCAAGCGAGGAAGTGACGTGACAATAGCTCTCAAATCCGCCTCCCCAAAGGCAAGGGGCTTGGGGTATCTATGGGATAAAGAATAAAGAAGCAGGGCAGTATGAGGCATGGGGAGCATGAGGAAAGGTGATTGGGAAAAGGTGTGCTCCTCATTGTCCTGAGCTGGCGTAACTAGGCTGCGGGGCTCAGCACATTCTCAGGCTGTAGTTTTCGGCCCTCTGATGGCAGGAGGTCAAAAGGCACTGGGCCAGGTGGAAGATCGGTGGTCCTCTCCAGTCTTAACCAGCTCAGCCTAACTAGACACAGCTGATTCCAAGTTCCTGGACAATACCCGGGGCAAACATCTTATTGCTTATGCTACGTGCTATTTGGAGGACGTGCAAGTGTTCAAGCTACCTTGAGGAGTGAAGACAGGATTTGACTAATCCTTACACATGGTTTCACCTCCAGATGAGCAGAAGAGGCCTGTAGGCTGAATCTGGCTCCTGGCACCTGGAATTGGAGGCAGATGGTTTAAAAACAGGCTCTCCCGCCCTCTGTGTTATCTTAGGTAGATAGACTATTGAACCTTCCTGTGCCTGTTTCTCCACCAGCAGCATGGGGACACTCAGAGTCCCTCTCTTGGGGGCTGTTATGGGGGTTCAGTGAGCTATAGATGCATGCACAGGCACACGGGAGACACCCAGTGTGTGTTAGCTTCATGCTTACTTTTTATTAGGAGACCAGTATTGTTAGAAGATTTCTGGTTTGGACAACAGATTAGATAGGTGGTCGTTACTATAGTTTATGCAACAGCAATTCACATTACCATTTGCAAAAAAGCAGTTGGTTGTCCAACGGGGATTATAAACATCCATTTACCATGAGCTACTGAACAGATACTTTACAGAGTAACTACTTCAAGTACTATTTAAGATCAATTCTCTATGTTGTCTTAAGCAGTTGTTAACCCCCAATTTCGTGAATAGTACCAAGTAAGTCACTTGAACATCAGCTAGAGCAATCTGTTATCACTTAGCAAGCCTAAAGCTATAGTTCAACAATTTTATTTACTGTTCTATGACAAAAATGACTCTCAACAGCTATGCCCTGGATAAGTAATCAGCTAAAGCTAGTTTGACTGACCAAATCTGATTTACTGAGTGAATAAGCCGTTGATTTAGAAAGGTCTAATGCATATTTCTCATCCATTCAGCATTCAACTGTTTCCCATGCCTAAAATGTCTTTTTTCCCATTCGTACATATCCAGATTCCTACTTCTGTGCCGTAGGGCTTGGCTGAACTACAACTGCCTTTAGTGACACTTTTCTCACCTGCACAATTGGAGATAATTTTAGTCTCCTCAAGACTCCCACGGGGTTACCTCTGTTGTGACACTTGACGATTTGGTGGCATATTTTACTTTATTTTATTTTAAATAGCCTTCCATTACTCCGTGCACATCAAACGGTAAATGCTTTCTCCTAGTAAACGTGTATAACGATTTTCTGAACTCTTCTGCTCTGGGCAAGATTCATAAATACACCAGGCAAACATAGTGAAAGAGGAGACAGTACTTGTGTTATATTCAGTTGGGTCTTGATACCTAAGTGTGACTCTTAACCAAGGATTATGCAGTAATTAAGGACACAGGTTAAAGTTGTTTAGAGTGTGTCCTAAAGTCTCCCTGGCAGAATTTAAATCTCTCCTCTGGAAATTGTAGACCTGAGACAAATTACTTCCCTAAACTTCATTTCCTACATCTGAGAAAGATAATAGTATCTACCTTGTAGTAGACTGAATAGTACCATTGCCCCCAAATGTCCACCTTCTAATCCCCAGAACCTATGAATGTCACCTTAAATGGCAGAAGGGACTTTGCCAATGGGATGAAAGTAAGGGTTTTGAGATGGGGAGATTCTTCTGGACTACCTGGATGGACCCAGATGTAACCACTGGTGTTCTCGTAAGAGAGAGGCAGAGGGAGTGTTTACTCCAAAGAGAATGTGATGATGAAGTTGGGGTTGGATTGATGTGGCCGGAAGTCAAGGAATGCTGTCAAGGAAACAGATTCTCCCTTAGAGCCTCTAGAAGGTGGATGGACGGCCTTGTCAACTCCTGGTTCCAGCCCAGGGAAACTGGTTTTGGACCTCTGTCTTCCAGAACCATAAGAGAATGAGTGTGTTTTGTTTTACGCAAGCTCATTGGTAGTCATTTGTTACAGCAGCCATAGGGAACTAATGCGTACCTCATAGGAACTATTTCTCCAATTAAAATGTGTGACTGGAAACACACTTGGTGGCATGTCTGACACACGGTAGGTATGCTACTGTGGGTAGTTCTTGGAAAGTAAAGCCTTGGTTTTTGAGGAATCATCAAAACCAGTACAATGGTTGCCATGTTTCTCCTTGTTCATCCTGGTGACAAACCTGTAGAGAGAGCTCCATCCTTTCCCACAGGACGCCCACCCCTAGTACTTACAGGGAAGAGGTTATGTCTCACTTCAGGCACCTTCCTCTTTCCCTTTCTACTTTTTGTTTCATTAATCTTCATCCAGCTGGCCTTTCTAAGTTAAAAAAACAAAACAAAACAAAACCATTTCTCAATGGATTCAGATACTACCCCAAGTTAATATTCCAACCATGTTCTTGTTCTTCTGGGTCTCACCACCAGAAATTTCTGAGCTGAAATCCTCTCTAGTTTCTAGGATCAGTCACTTTCTAATTTCTCCCTTCTCAAGTTCAGAGTCTTGTCAGTTTAGTCCCTTCCCAAACCACAACATCTATTAAGGTGACACAGCAAAGTGATGAAAGTCTAGACGGTCTGGTTTTCATCCTGGGTTTCTGCCCGCTACTTACTGTGTGGCATTAGGCAAGCTATTCAACCCCCCTGGGCCTCAGTTTCCCCCCAAAAAGGTGAATATTATGAACATTACCTACCTATAGGGTTGCCATTATGAGGATTAAGTGAGTTAATATTTGCTAAGCACTTAGAATATTACTTGTTATAGTCTAAGCACTACAGTTGTGCTTGTTAATAATAATAAATGCAATTCCAAGCGTATAACTTACTCAACTTTCTGTCATAACTTTGAAGTGTTGGTCTATCTGTTGGCCAGCGTTGCAGGGAAATGAGTCGAGGCATGGGCTGAGGCATTGCTACCAGTGCGTGGTGTGTTCCCAGAACTAGGAACAGCCGTGTGAAATAGGTAGTGGTTCTACTTGGAGACGGGGCAGACTGGAAAATGACAGCCCTGGAGGTGTGTCCATAGGTTTGGTGTCAGAGCTGCTGCCTGCTGAAGCACTGATGCCGGCCTAAGCCGTAAATGGGGGGGGCGCTGGGGAAAACAGGGGCAGAATGGAAAGGGAAAATAGGGGAAGAACGGAAAAAGATAGCCTAGGGAGGAGGTGTGGTGTCCATAGCTTCGGGGTCAGAGGTGCTGCCTGCTGCAGCACCGATGACACCCGAAGCCGTAGATGGGGGGCTGGGGAAAAGAGGGGCAGAATGGAAAGGGAAAACAGGGGAAGAACGGAAAACGAAAGCCCGGGAAGGTGGTGTGGTGTCCATAGCTTCGGGGTCAGAGGTGCTGCCGGGAGCAGCACCAATGACACCCGAAGCCGTAGATGGGGGGCTGGGGAAAAGAGGGGCAGAATGGAAAGGGACAACAGGGGCAGAACGGAAAACGAAAGCCCGGGAAGGTGGTGTGGTGTCCATAGCTTCGGGGTCAGAGGTGCTGCCTGCAGCAGCACCAATGACACCCGAAGCCGTAGATGGGGTGCTGGGGAAAAGAGGGGCAGAATGGAAAGGGACAACAGGGGCAGAACGGAAAACGAAAGCCCGGGAAGGTGGTGTGGTGTCCATAGCTTCGGGGTCAGAGGTGCTGCCGGGAGCAGCACCAATGACACCCGAAGCCGTAGATGGGGTGCTGGGGAAAAGAGGGGCAGAATGGAAAGGGAAAACAGGGGCAGAACGGAAAACGAAAGCCCGGGAAGGTGGTGTGGTGTCCATAGCTTCGGGGTCAGAGGTGCTGCCGGGAGCAGCACCAATGACACCCGAAGCCGTAGATGGGGTGCTGGGGAAAAGAGGGGCAGAATGGAAAGGGACAACAGGGGCAGAATGGAAAACGAAAGCCCGGGAAGGTGGTGTGGTGTCCATAGCTTCGGGGTCAGAGGTGCTGCCTGCTGCAGCACCGATGACACCCGAAGCCGTAGATGGGGTGCTGGGGAAAAGAGGGGCAGAATGGAAAGGGACAACAGGGGCAGAACGGAAAACGAAAGCCCGGGAAGGTGGTGTGGTGTCCATAGCTTCGGGGTCAGAGGTGCTGCCTGCTGCAGCACCGATGACACCCGAAGCCGTAGATGGGGTGCTGGGGAAAAGAGGGGCAGAATGGAAAGGGAAAACAGGGGCAGAACGGAAAACGATAGCCTGGGAAGGAGGTGTGGTGTCCATCGCTTTGGGGTGAGATGGGCTGCCTGGCTGATCTGAGAAAAGCGAGTGAAAGTGGGAGAGCTTCTCCCTAGCTGCTAACTCTTCTCAAGGTCTAGCACGCACTGAACACTGGCCTGCCGGCTCAGCCTGGGTGTTGCCATTGCATTGTACGTGTCACAGAGCAAGGGCGGGCGGGTCAGGGGGTGGGCTGGGGGCCCCACACAAGCCCAGCCCCTGGAGAAACCCGGCCCGAGGGCAAAGAGCCCGAGCCCTTCTGGACTTTCTAGCGGCTGGGACTTGTCGCTGTGGGTGGCACGTGTTTGGCACCGGATGGGCCACCATGCGGAGACTGTTGGGGACTGTGGAAGCCTTGTCTTCCAGAGCTCACGCTGCCTGGGCACCGGCTCTGCAGACCCCTCAGCCCTGGGTATGTATCGGCCAGCCCTTCCCCGCAACGGGGCCCAGAGGCCAGAGCCTGCCCAGAGCTGAGTGCAGGAGGCACCCAGAGCTTGCCAGGCTGTGGCCCGCCTCCTCCGTGGACCTCCCCAGCTTGTCCGCGAGCCCTGGAGACAGGAGCAGGAGCGCCTTCTCCAGGGCTGCTGAGCTGCCAGCATCACCGTGAGCCAGGCGGTGAAGGTTTCTGAGCAGGGGATGCAGAGCCCTGACCCGACTGGATGCTGCACCCCACGATGTCCCTTCCTGGCAGGTAGGTTCTTTCTTCACTTGTTTTTCGAAATTTGGTAAAAGAACATTTCAACCTTCGACTGTTCTTCAGGGTATACAGATGGTAGTGGCTTAGCCGGGATTCGAAGCAAGCCTGTGTGATTCCAGAGCTCGTGCTCTGGACTCTGGCGCCTCCTTATCATATATGCTTCATGTGTTACTTTTTCTTTTGTTTCTTGAAGTCCTTATGATACTTAGCCCTAAGTGCCATACCTGTAATGAACACATCCACTGCCCTGTAGGAGGTGTTCTTTTGTTCAACGCGTGAATTGGTCATCCACCACACTGGGTTCTAATCTCAGAAGATAGGTCAGGGACCACCAGTTGTCAGCATAGCACCATCCCACATTTCTAATTGAGGCTTGGAGCCTAGATTTTTCCCTTTGGTCTAGTTTGAAGGATCCAGGTATGTAAAGCTTATATTCTAGATAAATCATGGGCTATCCTGAAAGGAATTCATCAATGAATTATTCTGTATGGATTAGAAGCCAGTTTCTCTGGCCTTCCTGGAGTATATCCAGTAAGGCATCTCATTCATGTCTAGAAAGCAAATATATCATTTATTGCAACTTCAGCGTGGAGCGATGTATTGGTTTAAAATAAAGTACGAGCAACACAATTTGGTCATTGTGAGTATGCCGGCTGGGTCCACTCTTTACTACACATATGTAACTCTAGAGCTTCTTATGCCCCATAGAGGAGACATACTCTTGTGTGTCTAGGACAAGGGAAACATGTGTTGTTATTCAGGAGCTGGAAGCTACAGCATGACAGGAAAGAATTGAAAAATCCTGGTCTTGGTCTACACGTCACTTTACCTTGTCCGAATCTTGTTTCTTTGGCTTGCTTCATTGGAGTGTTTTCTGTCTCCTGGGACTGACATTGTGTGTTCTGTATCAGGCATGTGACATGTAGAAGTTTCAGAACCCAGAATCATATAGATCAGTAAAAATCTATATATTTTTGTTTAAAATCTATTTAAAATCACACTGGGCATAATTCATATATTCCAAAAGTAGTTTGACCCTCTGCTCATGAGATTCTTTTTATGGTATGTCGAAGCAAATTTGGACTTCCATCCCCAATAAACTTTGAGGTTGGAGGACACAAAAGCTTTTGCTCAGACCTAAATTCTGTCTGAAAAAAAAAGGGTAACTATTATAAGCCCTTTCTAACCTCTCCAGGAGCAGAAATGATTTACAGCTATGGCATTGAACCATAATTTCTTGATCTCGTTTGAGAAGAGTTCAGTAAGAAACAGTGTCTTGAGTTTTGTTCGTTGGTTCCCTGTTTTCTTGTCTTGCGTGCCAACAATCCACTGTAATACGTGAGTGAGTATGGCAGCAGGCTGAGTGTTCCCTGGAGCTCGTTAAATGAACGTGTTTTCCTAAAATGACTTTTGTCTCCTTGTTTTCAGCCCCTCTTCTTTCCTCTGTCCTTTACTATAACCAGGGCTCAGCAAAAGCTGACTGGCTTTGTGCAGACCCTACTTAGGGTAGTCTTTTCTTCATTATTTTATTCACGGCCCCTCCATTTCATTGTTTGCCTTCTCGAAATGTGTTGAAATCTTTCTGTGGTTGATGACTTCCACAATGTCTTGGCTCTTATTGGTTGATTAATTTGGGTATTTCTACAGTTTTATTTAAACCTGGTTTCAGGAGGACCAGAAAGTAAATATATTTCCTAGTCTGCCATCTTGAGCTGAAAATCCCTGTGGATTTTAGCATCCAATGTTCCCATGGGTAAAAAACCCAACCTTGGCCATTAATAGATGTACACTCAAGATTTCAGCTTTTCTTGAGCAATCACTAAGGATTTAATATGCGGTCACTTCTAATGGGAAAATAGTAACTATCTCATGGCGTTGATTTGAGGATTAACTTAGATAATGGACAAGAAAATGCTTGGTAAGGTTTTAAAAGCTATAAAAAATGTTTTTTGTTATTATTTGATTTGTTGCTATTTCAACTTTAGCTGACAGTTGTTTGTGACCTTGCTTATGTGAGAAAATGCCTTCTGGTTTATTGTTTTGAAAGCCAGATTATATTTTTCAATAGCTCAATGGAAATGGCATCATTTGTGAAGTTGAAGGGTGAAGGCATAAATGTTTCTTGACATTTGAATCAACTATTGGTCTTCTGGGGCTTGTCCTTATTCTCCTGCAGTCTCTAATCAACATGGCATCCAGAGAGATCCTGTTAAAACGTAAGTCAGATCATGTCACTCCAGGCTCTTCAGTGGCTTCTTCACAGGAAAAGCAAAGTCCTCAAAGTGCCTCCACAGCCCTAGAAATCTGGGCCTCTGTTTCCTCTCTGACTGTTTCCTTCTCCTCTCCACTTTGCTCCCTCTGTTTTCCACACACTGACATCCTTTCTGCTCCTTGGATACTCCAAGCCCACTCTTGCCTCATTGCCTTTCCATCTGACTGTTCCCTCTGCTTGTACTATTCACTTCCCAGATATGCACCTTGCTCCCTCTCACAACCTTAAGTTCCCTCTTAAATTTTATCTTCCCCAGAAAGCCCTCAGTGATCACTTAGTTTCAGATCGCAGCCTCCTCCTACCAGCTAACAATCTCCATCCCCCTTCCCTGCTTGCTGTTTTTCTCCAGCACTTACCTGATATACTAGTTATTCTACCCATTTATTCCATTTTTATTTACGTATTTACACTTACGATTTTATATTTGCTTCTTTACTTTTGTCTCTCCCCTCAGCTCGAGAGAGGCTATATTCATCTGTGTTAATCACTGCTGTGTTTCCTGAACATGCCTAGAAAACATACTGAAGAAGGGTGCCTGAAATTTGGTAAGGGAGCCATCAGTTTTCTTGGCTGAATGAAGAAATATGCTCATAAATTAATGAACAAATCTCTGGGGTTTCTGAATTAAGGACTAATGGGAAGAGGAAGGCAAATGGTTGGGACAGGGTACTGCAAGAAGTAGTATTTGGAGTACTCTGATAGCTCTCCTAATAGATAACATTTTGTTCATTTAAATAGTTTTAACGAGAGAGCTGGGAACTAGGGACACACAGCATCGAGGTTTTATAATGCATTCTGTAGAGTTCTTTTCGAGTGTGTTCAAATATCATTGAAAATATATGCATGCATATAAACCTCTGTTACTTTATTTAGTGCTTTACAAGAGCCCCTCAAGGAAGGGGTAGTAGCAACTATCAGTATCCTTCCTTTATGATGAGCTTAATTTATTCAAAATTACATCCTAATTTATTTGTAACTGTGAAACTAGACTTAGTTATTTAGTAGACCCTCCCTAGAAACCTATGACGTTAATAAAACCAGCAAAAATGTGTTCAGGTTCCAGTGATACACACACTACAGACTCAATTATGTGTCATCCATTTTAATGAAGGGAAGAAGTGATTTAGCAAACACAGAGCAAACAAACAGAATATGAAGGTTTGTCCTCCATTAATATTAGTAATGGATAAAGTGGGCTCCAACGCCTTCAACGTAGCTTGAGACCCATCATCTCTGTGTCATGGGAAGGGGGATGCTCGGCCAGGATGTCTTTCTGTGTCACTGAGAAAATTTTCCGTAATGTATAACGATACTTACTGAAACGGATATGGGGCATTTGGGTAATTAGGAATCCGTTAGCATATTTTTCCGGAAGCCTTGACTACGAAACGAAGATAGTAGATTTGGACACTTGCAGCTATGCAGAAGTTGTTTGGGTATTCATCTTTATGCCGAATGAAGTAAGCTTATTTCATCTCTGCAGCTTCCCATATACCATTTTCCCACCTCTGTTTTGTGTTTGGAAAGACTTTTAGAAATTAAAACTCAAGTTAAAAAGTGAGTGACGGGCTTCCCTGGTGGCTCAGTGGTTGAGAGTCCGCCTGCCGATGCAGGGGACACGGGTTCGTGCTCCGGTCCGCGAAGATCCCACATGCCGCGGAGCGGCTAGGCCCGTGAGCCGTGGCCGCTGAGCCTGCGCTCCGCAACGGGAGAGGCCACAGCAGTGAGAGGCCCGTGTACCGCAAAAAAAAAAAAGAAAAAGAAAAGAGAGTGAGTGACAACTTAAATGATATATGGAATATTTTGCTGACTTAGAAGAGCATGCAGAATTAAATATGACCCAGTTGAAATGTTAATTTTATTTTAATGTGTATATTGGGGTGGAGTCTTAAAGGTGCCAGAAAACAAGCATTCACCCATCCTGTTTGGAAGTGCAGCACACAGGCACCTTCAGTTACCAGTTCTGTTCATTCCACAGAATCATCTTGGGAAAACATACTGTTTTTTAGGTACCTGGTGTATATCTTAACCAGTTTGAAGAATTTCCCAAATACCTGTTAATATGTAGTTCTCCGATTCCAATCTTGCCACGTCCTGTACCAGTGACACAGCACATAGGAGTTTTATTTCTCTTTCTTTCTCTGGGTTCTTGAGAACCCAACGAAAGAACAATGGAATGGCATCAAAGAGATCAGGGTTCTTGACTCAGATTTACCATAAAATAATAGTGTCCTCTTGGGAAAATTATAGTTGTTCTAGGCCCCTTTCCTTTTCTTTACTTTGACAGAGCTGCACTAGATGACCCCAAGTAACACTGCGCTCTTTGCAGTAGTAGCTTAGACGTTATTGGTTTTCTGAAACAAATGAAGACAGTGACACAGGAAACTGTGCAACATCTCTGTAACGATGTTTTCTTAGAGTTGCCTCCATTTTTCAGATGATAAGATGGCTGAGCACAGAAGTAGGTGTTTTGACCAGAGGTTCCAGAGTAGAGGGAACTGAACCACAAGTTTCCTTCATTCCTGAAGCTCACTTAGCCAAAACATAGGCTTCTGAATATTAAGCTGTAAAGCATATTATCAGTGTGCTTTAAAAGAAGCGGTTCTTCTAGGATTTCTAATTAATAGCAGGCGGTTTTGAAATTCTTAGAAGATCATCGAATTTTGTGAGATTTACAGCTCTATTTTCCTGTCAAGCAAGTTGTATCAGTGCCAGACAATCATCTGAGCTTCTGGATGCTTCTCTGAACCTCTTGAATTTTTCTTCTTGCTATCTGAAATTCATGCCAGATAAGCCTTTTTGTAGAGAGCGTGTACAGACTTGTCTATTTTCATATACGAAAGCGATGCAGTGAGCCAGGTCGGGGGTTAAGCCCTCATTCTCAGAGTGGTATTGAGCTCCTGGTGAAATGTAATCCTCATTTCCTCAGAATAGAAAAGCAGTTATCTCACGTTTTTAATGCCATTAACTCTTTATACATTTATGTATAATACATATATTTATTGTACCTACGAGGTGTGCTCTCTTTGGGAAGTACAAAGCTATTTGAGACGTAAGTTGTTCATTTTTTTGTTTTCCCACAAATACTGTGACCCTTTGAGCAGGAAGGTCTGTGTTTTACTAACATCTAGAACAAGCAGCTAACACGGTGTCTAAGATGTAGTCAATAAATATGAAATAGGTAAATGAACACATTTTTAAGGAAGGGCCAGGGCATGAACAAATAGAAAATTTTCATTTTCAGTCACAAAGCCACAACAGACATAAAAATGATACAGACAACAAGTGCTACGGTCATTCAAAGAAGGCATAGAATAGATACAACAAGGATCTCCCCTATGGCACAGGGAACTGTACTCAATATTTTGTAATAACTTATAAGGGAAAAGAATCTGAAAACGGAATCACTGCGCCGTACACCTGAAACGGACACGACATTGTAAATCAACTATATTTCAATTAAAAAACAAACAAACAGACAACAGCAACAACAAAAAACCAAAGAGGTCATAGAAGTTCTTATGAGATTCCCGAAGAGAAGAGAAGCCAAATGAGGACGGGAGAGGCGGCTTTTGAATCCGTTCAGAGGAGAAGTCACAGAGGAACTAGTCATTGATCTGAACTTGAGATTAAGATTAAGATGAATTAATCTGAATTAATTAAGATTGCAACACAGGGATATTACAGATGAAGGTAATCACATAAACTTACTATACTGAAACTTGCAGAGGTTATGAGTGTTGTTCAAGATCCCAAAGCAAGTGCATTGTGGAATCAGAATTTTAAGTGAGGCCTGATGAACTAAAAACAAACCAACACAGAAACAAGCCCTTCCTGTGACACCACGTTGCCTTTGAAGTCGTTTTTTTTGGTGGGTTGGCAGAAACTGGTTCCAGTGTTTCTTGCAGGAATGACTGGCCATAGGACTGGGCGTCGTAGCTTCCTGCCAGGCGGCCGAAGGTCGCAGGCAGGTGGGTCACTGGGACACACGCGGAGGGGCTCCTGCCCGGCCCCCTGGCCGCTCAGTGCCCCTGCCCCAGAGTGGGGGTGGGGGCCTCAAAGCAGCCTTGTCTGAGTCCCCTGCCACTAGAGAGAGTATTGGCCCAACACTTGTAGAAAACGGGGACCTTGCTGGCAGTTCAGTGGAGGGACACAAATAAATCTTTGCCGACTTTCTGCTGAAGCTCACGAGGGCTCACTCCTAAGCCTCTTACAAGGCCAGCTGCCGAGGCTGCGAGAGATGAGTCAGGGCTCTCCCTCCACCACGGGGAGATCGCTGGTTAAAGCGCTCACGAGGGAGTGAACCGCGTGTCCGCACCGACACGCATGGGCAGACCTCGTCGATGCCTTCTGTCCGGGGTACGAAGCCCTCTCCTGCCTCTTCCAGGCTCTCTAGAAAGCATGTGCAGAGCCTCCCACTCCACCCTCGGACTCCGTGGGCCACAGCTGGAGGGACCAGCCAAGGAGCCGTGGCAGGAGGAGGCCAGAGGGCAGCGGGCCTCGGCCGGAGCCCGTCAGTCGGTCCCCATTCACACACCACCAGACGATCCTCTTGACCTGGGCAGTAGCCGCCAACCGACCGCTAAGGTGAGCCCGGCGCGCGCTTGGCTACCTGGCATGGCTGGGAGCCCCAGGATCTCCTGGCAGAGGCGGGCATTCTCCTGGGCCGGGTCCGCGGGCGTCTGCGTGTGCAGGGCCTGAACCACCTTGGCCAGGACGATCTGGCACAGGTTGAAGAGGCCTGGGGTGTGGGAGGAAGGAGACGGGGGGCTGGCACCGTGTCCAGGCCGCGCTTGCCAGCCGGGCAGACCGGAAGCCCCCTTCCCTTCCCTCGGTCCGGCCGCATCTGGGTTGGCCTCCCGGGACTTGATGAGCTTGTCCAGCAGCTCCTGAGGGACGGTGCTGCCCGTGCCCCACCAAGACTGGCAGCAGCGCCAAGGGCCTCACAGGGCACGGCGCCCCCGGCCCCGGAGCCTTCCCTCTGGCTCTCATCACCGGCTGTCAGCAGACTTGCATGCAACGTGCTTTTCTTTTCTCTTGTCTTCTTTACGTCCCTCAGCCACGCAATGCGGTGAAGCCCTGATGCTCGCTGCCACGTCGGTACACCCTGAGAACACGATTCTCAGCGAGAGAAGTCATACAGAGAAGGACACACAGGGCGTGACCCCACTGAGGAGAAACATCCAGAGCAGGTAGATCCACAGAGTCAGCGAGTGGGTTCCTGGTTGTCAGGGGCTGGCGAGGGGACGGAGTGATAGCGAAGGGCGTGAGGGACATTTTCGGGATGATGGAAATGGTCCAAAGCAGTAGTGACGTCTGTACGGCTCAGTAAACTGTCCCCACACGCCCCGGTGCAGCCTGTGAGAGCATCGCTCTCAGGATGAAGGGCTGACCACAGGAAGACCGAACGAGCAGTGGGTCCTGGGCCCAGACTCTCAGCTGGCGCCCCCCACGTGGGGAAGTCACTGGGACTTGCTGAGCCTCCACGGAGACTGGCAGCAGCCCCCGAGCTCACAGGGCACTGCGCCCCCGGCCCCAGAGCCTTCCCTCTGGTTCTCATCACCGGCTGTCAGCAGACTTGCAGGCAACGTTCCTTTCTTTTCTTTTGTCTTTTTTAAAGGCAACTCTTGAGTACATGTATTTAACATGCAGGGAACCAGCCCTGACTCCTTGATCTGGGTCTTCCAGCCTCTAGAGCCTCGAGGACATCCATTTCCGTTATTTACGCGCCCAGTGCCTGGGGTTTGATGATGGAAGCTGACACCGAGGGCGTCACCACGTGTGGGGTGATGTCAGTGAAAGAATCCCGTGGCGAGGGCCTGCCTGAGGACCACGCATGCCCGGGCCCTCCCCGCCCCCGCCTGCAGCCCTGCGCCTGGGAGCGGAGCTGGTGCATCGCATGCCCGACGTCGTGGAAGTTGGTCTCCCGCTCATCATGCCGCAGCAGGGAGGGCAGGTTGGGCGTAGGCTTGGCGAAGTTGGCCACCATGGCCGCGATGGCGATCTGGCAGCTCCCATCGTGCTGTAGGCAGGCCGAAGCAGGCCGCGTGCCCGGACTTCCCCACCCTGCGGAGGGACGTGGATGGGGCCCCGCTTCCACAGAGGAGCCCCGGCCCACGGCCGACAGGTTCCCCCACCACGCACGCACCGAGGATAGAGGTCAGGTAGAACTTGCCGATGGATGACCTTGCCCGAGGCCGCGTCCCAGACCGTTTAGAGCCTCACGTCTTCGTGACACGTGCTCGTGCCTTCCTCCAGGTCGAAGGTCAGCCCCAGCAGCTCCTGGGAGATGCCCAGCAGCCCGCGTGTGACTGCCTGCACGGGGAAAGACTCCTTGAGCAGGTACTGGTCCACGTGGTAGCGCGTCTCCTCCCCCTGGTTCACGTAGTAGCGCAGGTCCCAGGCGTTGATGGGGCCGTCAAAGTGCAGGCCCCGCCTCTGGCACTCGGCCTTCTTTAGCTCCAGGATCACGGCCGCTCCTGCTCCCCGAGGGGCTTCAGCTTCTGGGCCAGCTCACCTGCGGGCGGAGGGGAGAGGCTCGGCTACGTCCCTGGGGCGGCCCCCCAGCCACCCCCGACCCTGCGCCCCTCGAGGCAGAATGAAGGGTCTGGGATGGTGACCCCCAAGGGCTGACACAGTGGGGTCTCAGGCAGCACCACGTCCGGTCAAGGTCCGCCTGACCCCGTCCCCACTGGGACTCAGGGGGAGGCGGTGTTACCTAGGACAGTGGCCACCACCTGGCTGGTCTTGTCCGTGTTCATCTCCAGCACAGAGTCGGCATGGTGCGGAACCCCAGCAGGCGGGACTTCAGGGCCTGCAGCCTCACCAGCTCCCTGAGGATCACGCAGTTCTCCTGGAAGCCAGAGACGGAAGGCGCTGGGGACCGAGGGCCACGCCCTCCCCACGGGCCCCGGGCCAGGTCTCTGCAGGCGGGCAGGGCTCCCAGGCCACTGGCGGGCACAGCCAATCCCCCTCCCTCCTCCTCCTGGCCCAGATTTCTAGACACTTTGGTGCTGTCCTAACACGTGGCCTTTATTAACACAGGTCCTTTTGGAAGCAGAAACGGCATGAATGTGATGGGCTCTAAGGCCAAGGGCAGGAAGAAATGCGGCCAGGCTCTCCAGGAGCCACCAAGGGGCCTCCCCGGGCTCAACAAGACAAACACGGCTGCCGTGCAGACAGTAGCTCAACCCCACGGCGCCCGAACACCCAGCCCCTGGACGGTGAGACACCTGTTGCTGCAGGTGGCCCGTGGCTCACTGATGAGGCCCGGCCCCAGGCGTACGCCACCTTCTCGGGGGCCACCTCTCCGGTCTGCAGTGGGGTTCTCCTGGGAGCCCCCCGTCACCACAGCACCAGCGTGGCCTGTCTGTAGCCCAAGAAGGTGGGGACGCAAGACTGTCCCCCGTGCCCCCCGCATCCCCCGCGAGGCCGAGCGAGCACCAGTGGTGTCTGCGGGGAAGGTGAAGGGCTCACGCACAGCCCCCATCTACAGAAGCACAGACTGCAGCCACATGCGCTATGGAACAAACACAAGTGTCCATGCAGGACCCGATGTCTGAATGTCAAGGCCATGCCCGGGCCACAGTGAGAAGGTGCATCCCCCATGCAAGCCACAGAGAGGGGATGGGGGGGTCCATCTGCGATTCTGAGCTCATCGGGCATCACCCCAGAGGGAGAGGGAGAGAGGTAGACAGAAGTACAGAGGGAGAGAAAGAGAGAGGGAGGGAGAGACGTCTCTCCCTTCCCTGGGGGTTCTCTAGTGCAGCCAAGGCTGAAAACCACGGCATTTTGGGAGATGGGTCCTCGTGGAAGAGTTAAATAGTCGCTCATGGCATTATCGACACATACTAAAAAAGGCCCCAAATCTTGGGGAGTCAGGGAGGGGAGTGTCGGCTGCCTCGTAAACGAGGAGAGATTGGGCATCAGAGGAGGTGCCTGTGCAGCCTGCGCCCAGGGCCCCGCAGACTTCATCTCCCAGCGGTGGTCCTGGGCTGGAAGTCAGCGGGGAGGTCAGGCTGTCCAAGCATCAACGTTGACTTCAGGGCTGATCTAAAAGGCGCCTGGTGTTTGTTGAAGCAGAAAAAGGAGAAAGCAGTAGGGAGTGGATGGCAGTGGGAGGGGGAGGGAGCCCCCCTCCTCAGCACTTCTACCGCTCTCCCTCTCTCTCTCTCTCTCTCTCTCTCTCTCTCTCTCTCTCTCTCTCTCTCTCTCTCTCCCCCTTTCTCCCTCTCTCCCTCTACCTCGCTGCCTCTCACTCTCCCTCTCCCTCCATCTCTCCCTCTGCCTCTCTCCCTCCCTCTCTCCCTGTCCCTCTCTCTCTCTCCCTCTTTCCCTCCCCCTCTCCCTCTCCCCCTTTCCCTCTCCCTCTCCCCTTCTCCCTCTCTCCCTTCCTCTCTCCCTGTCCCTGTTCCCCTGTTCCGCACGCTCTGGCTCTACCTCTTTCCCTCTTCCTCTCCCTCCACCTCCTTCCCTCTCTGGAGAGGGAAGGAGGTGGAGGGAGAGGGAGAGAGAGATGGAGAGGGAGGGGGGAGAGGGAGAGAGAGGGTGGAGAGGGAGAGAGTGATGGAGGGAGCGAAAGATGTCTCTCCCTCCCTCCCTCTCTCCCTCCCTCTCTCCCTCTCCCTCCCTCCTTCTCCTCCCTCTCCCTCTGGCTCCAACTCTCCTCCCTCCATCTCTCCCTCTCCCTCACTCCCTCCCAGAGAGGCAGAGATAAGGCAGAGGGAGAGAGGAAGAGGGAGAGATGGAGGGAGAGGGAGAGGGAGGGAGAGGGAGAGAGGGAGAGGGAGAGAGGGAGAGGGAGGGAGAGGGAGAGAGGGAGAGGGAGAGAGGGAGAGGGAACTAGGTCTCTTCCTCCCTCCCTCTCCCTCTCTCCTCCTTCTCTCCCTCTCTCCCTCTCCCTCTCTCTCTCCCTGTCCCTGTTTCCCTGTTCCAGTCTCCCTCTGCCTCTCTCCCTCTCCCTTGTCTCTGCCTCTCCCTCCATCTCTCCCTCTCTGAGAGGGAGTGAGGGCGAGGGAGAGATGGAGGGAGAGGGAGTGAGGGCGAGGGAGAAATGGAGGGAGAGGGAGTGAGGGCGAGGGAGAGAGGGAGGGAGAGGGAGGAAGAGGAAGAGTGGAAGGGAAAGGGCGAGGGAAGGAGAGGGGGAGACGGAGGAGAGAGGGAGAGGGAGGGAAGAAGAGACCATTTTCCCTCTCCTGCTCTCCCTCTCTATCTCTCTCTCCCTCTGTCCCTCTCTCTCTTCTTCTCTCCCTCTCCCTCCATCTCTCCCTCTCCCTCTCTGTCTCTCCCTCCATCTCTCCCTTTCTGGGAAAGAGTGAGGGAGATGGAGACATGGAGGGAGAGGGAGGAGAAGGAGAGAGGGAGGGAGAGAGGTGTAGAGGGAGAGAGGGAGAGACGTCTTCGCTCCCTCCCTCTATCCCTCTCTCCCTTTCCCCCCTCTCTCTCCCTCTCCCCCTCCCTCTCCTGCTCTCCCTCTCCCTCTTTCCCTCTCCCTCTCCCTCCACCTCCTTCCCTCTCTGGAGAGGGAAGGAGGTGGAGGGAGAGGGAGAGCGGAACAGGGAAACAGGGACAGGGAGAGAGGGAGGGAGGAAGAGACCTCTTTCCATCTCCCTCTCACCCCCCCCTCTCCCTCTCCTCTCCATATCTCTCTCCCTCCCTCTCCCTCTCCCTCCATCTCTCCCTCTCCCTCTCTCCCTCTCCCTTGTCTCTGCCTCTCTATCTCTCCCTCTCTGGGAGGGAGTGAGGGAGATGGAGAGATGGAGGGAGTGGGAGAGTTGGAGGGGGAGAGAGGGAGGGAGGGAGAGAGGGATAGAGGGAGGGAGCGAGAGAGGGATAGAGGGAGGGAGGGAGAGGGAGTGAGAGGGAGGGAGGGAGGGAGGGAGGGAGAGACGGTCTTTCGCTCCCTCCCTCTCTCCCTCTCTCCCTCTCACCCCTCTCTCTCCCTCTCCCCCCTCCCTCTCCTGCTCTCTCTCCCTGTCCCTCCACCTCCTTCCCTCTCCGGAGAGGGAAGGAGGTGGAGGGACAGGGAGAGGGAAAGAGGTAGAGGGAGAGCGTGCGGAACAGGGAAACAGGGACAGGGAGAGAGGAAAGAAGAGAGGGAGAGGGAAGAGGGACGGGGGAGGCAGGAAGAGGGAGGGGGAGGAGGGAGAGAGACGGGGGAGAGCGAGGAGGGAGAGGGAGAGGGAGGGGAGAGGGAGAGGGATGGGGAGAGCAAGGGGGAGACGGAGGTGGAGAGGGAGTTGGGAGAGGGACAGGGAGAGGGACGGGGAGGGGGGAGAGGGAGGGGGGAGGGAGAGAGGGAAAGAGAGAGACGCAGAGGAAAGAGGGAGAGGGAAGAGAGAGAGGGACAGAGGGAGAGGGAGAGGGAGAGAGGGAGGAGGAGAGGGACGAGAGGAAGCAGGGAGAAAAGAGAGAAAGAACACACCATCTACATTTCTGTCAGATGACACCGGGGATCCTTACACAACCAGGAGAAAATAAGACAGCGAGGCTCTTTCTCAGCTGGAACTGGAACTGCAGATGGGGCCAAACACCACCAGGGTGGCCACACATGTCCAGCTGCCGCCCCAGCCCCCTGAGTCTGGTCACCAGGGCTCTGAGTGTTTGCTCCAGGGACCTGGGGTTCACCCTGTCACCCTGGAGGTCGGGCGTAGACAGCATGGCCCCGGGCTGGACACATAGGGAGAAAAGCATCCCCACAGGCCAGCTTGTGCGAGCCGATTCAGCTGCCAGATTTTAGAGGCCCGGGATCACCGTGTGGCCCATGAAAGCCAGGAGCCAGGAGGGTCTTGCATCGGGATTCCTGTCCGTTGGACTGGAACGTTTATGTAAGGAGTCTTGGAAACAGTGGTAACAAGACTGAATTCGAAGGAGCTTTAGGATATTATGGACCACTCCGAAGTGTGTGGGTTGCTAAAAACCCTCCCGGCTTCACTCTTGTTGAAAATGAAGATCCCCGAGATGCAGCGGATGCTGTCTGAGAAGTAGACGGGAGAACACTCTGTGGCTGCCGAGTAAGAGTGGACCTGTCGAATGGGGAAGGGAGAAGTCGAAATCGTGGCCGCCTCCTTCTTGGGGTCGTCGCCCTCGAGATGATTATCGGAGGAGGAGTCCTCCCCCTCACCACAGATCTCCAAGACGGAGAAGCTTCTCCCGCAGCCGGAGCAGGTCCCTTTAGTAGATATAGGAGAAGAGAGAGATCACTGTCCCAGGAGAGAAATCGCAAGCCGTCCCGATCTTTCTCTAGGTCTCCTAGCCGATCCAGGTCAAATGAAAGGAAATAGCAGACCACTTTGCAAGAGGAGTGGTGCACAGGAAATACCTTCATTTGACAGGAGTATGTACAGAAAATTCAAGTTTCGTTTGAGACTTCCGAAGCTTGATGCACTTTTTAAATGTTTTAGCTGTTCCCGTTTGTTTGTCTCTTGGGACAGTGACACATAAAGGTGTCATTCTCTGTGGTTTGAAATGGGTCATATGAGGCATGTAATATGAAGAATTGTTTCTTTACAATGTTCTCTTAAGCAGAATTGAATTTGCTTTGAATTTTTGGTCTTGCCTAGACTGATAATAAAACTCTAACTCCTGCCCACCTAAAGTGTGATGTTTATCATTATGGAAACAACACTGGCAAACATTAAAAAGACTTTCTGTAGCTGGGATGTGGTATGCAGCTGTAGTCAAGCAAGCAGTCTTTAAAAGGTACTGTGAACACAAGCCAGCAGGTAGAAATGAAAGCCGCACCCTTACCCTAGATTAGAGGTTTAAGAATTCCACTAGTCTTCACACTGGACAAGAGGTTGTCCAGTGAGTTTAGCATCTAAGAAGTTTCAAGGAAGTTAGTTAACCTTTGAGTTAGGTCATAAGTCCCCTCTGTGATTGCTGTACATGAATACATAGCTCTTTGTAAAGTTTTTTGGAAGTTGAGATTATCAAGACACCAGTGTCCTGCCAGATTAAGAGTATATTGTAGAGCTGAACTTTGAGTTACTGTGCAATTTTTTTTTCATGCTGTCATTTGTAATATGTTTTGTGAGACTCCTTGGGATTAAAGTTTTGGTTCCAAACGGAACAAAGAAAACAAAAAAAGGATCCACCTGCCAATGCAGGGGACCCGGGTTCGAGCCCTGGTCCGGGAAGATCCCATGTGCCGCAGATCAACTAAGCCCGTGGGCCACAACTATTGAGCCTGCGCTCTAGATCCCGGGAGCCACAACTACTGAGCCCCCATGCCACAACTACAGTAGCCCGCACATCTAGAGTCCGTGCTCCGAAACAAAAGAAGCCACTGTAATGAGAAGCACATGCCCGCAACAAAGAGGAGCCCCTGCTCGCCGCAACTAGAGAAAGCCCGTGTGCAGCAATGAAGACCCAACGCAGCAAAAAAAAAAAAAAAAAAAAAAAAAAAAAAAAGACGCTACTGGCCAGGTGATCAAGGGTAAAATTGTTTGTCACAAGTCCCGTTGATGGTGTGTATCCTTGATGTGTGTATCCTTGATGGTGTGTATCCTTGATGATGTGACCCGAGGAGAATGACATTTTTATCTCTGGATCTTCCGCCCCAAACCCCATAACTCCAGCCCAACCATAAGAAAAACATCAGAAAACCAACAAATTGAGGGACAAAATACCTGACCAGTCGTCCTCAATACTTTCAAGGTATCAAAACCCAGGGACGTCTGAGAAATGTCACAGCCCAGAGGAGACTGGGACAGAAAAAGGATGTTAGGGGAAAGCTAGGGAAATTCTAATAAAGTGTGGACTTTAGTTAATAACGTATCCATCTCGGTTCCTTAGTTGGATAAGCATGTCGTACTAACGTGTTGGAAATAGGGGTACTGGGTCGGGGGTCCACAGCACTCTGTACACTCTGTACAGATCTTTGCAACTTTTTTGTAACTCTAAGCTATTCTAAAATTAAGCAACTACTAAACAGATAATGTTATTTCCCTGATTTGAACATGGCTGAGTTTGTTTTCATGGTCACATTTGTGCTATCTGGATGTGTCTTGGAATCAGTAGCAAAGGAGAGTTGCCAGCCCCTGGGAAGATGCGGCTGGTTTGCAGGTGGCTTGCTCTGGAGCTGAAGACCATGGTGGGAAGTCTGCAGCCTCGGGCTGCACTTAGAACCATGGGAGGGGATGGGCCAGCTCAGTTAGGGATGGAACCTATAAATAAAACTTTTTCTTTTCCATTATGGCTTATCACAGGATATTGAATATAGTTCCCTGTGCTAGACAGTAGGACCTTGTAGCTTATCCATCCTATATTTAATAGTTTGCGTCTGCTAACCCCAAACTCCCAATCCAACCCTCCCTCACTCTTTCTCCCCCTTGGCAACCACAAGTCTGTTCTCTATGTCTGTGAGTCTGTTTTTGCTTCGTAGACAAGTTCATTTGTGTCGTATTTTAGATTTCACATATAAGAGAGATCATATATGTGTCTTTCTCTTCTGACTGACTTCACTTAGTATGATAATCTCAAGGTCCATCCACGACGTTGCTGCAAATAGCATTATTTCATGCTTTTTATGGCTGAATATATTCCATTGTATATATGTACCACATCTTCTTTATCCATTCACCCATCAGTGGACATTTAGGCAGCTTCCACATCTTGCCTATTATAAATAGTGATGCAATGAACATTGGGGTACATGTATCTTTTCTTTCTTTTTCTTTCTTTTTTTCTTTCTTTTTTCTTTCTTTTTCTTTCTTTCTTTCTTTTTCTTTCTTTCTTTCTCTCTCTCTTTCTTTATTTTTTTGTTACACAGCATGTGGGATCTTAGTTCCCTGGCCAGAGATGGAACCCATGCTCCCTGCACTGGAAGCACAGAGTCTTAACCACTAGACCACCAGGGAAATCCCAGGGGTGTATGTATATTTTTGAATTAGAGTTTTCTCCAGATCTATGCCCAGGAGTGGAATTGCGGGACCCTATGGCAGCTGTATCTGTTCTCTGCACGTCTCACATCATCAACCACGTGCACTCCAATCCTTGCTCTCAACGTCATCTTCGGGGAACACAACCTGCGACAGGGACCTTGACAAGAAGAAATGGCTCAGGGAAAAGCTAGCTGCACAGGGAGGAGATAGAGGCCATCGACCCTGGGGTGTGGCGGGGAGAGTGGGCACAGAGATTGGTCATTTCGTCCCTGATACTCAGCCCTCCTGGCTGCCCCACTCTAGGTCACCTCGGGATACAGAGGTGACCCGGTTAGAGTCCCAGCCTGTGCAGGAATCTCGGGGCCCCAGCGGGTCTGAATAATATTAGTGCAGGGTCTCGCCCATGGCACTGGGGTTATTTGGGGCGGGACATTCTTTGCTGGGGGCCCTTCCTGGGCACTGTGTGGGGTTCAGCAGCATCCCTGTCCCCAGCCATTTGATTCCAGGGTCCCCTCCCCCCCAGTTGTGACAACCACAGATTTTCCGCAGACATCACCGAAGAACTGGGTGAGGCGGAAGCAGGATGGTCCTGAGTGAGGACAGCTGTGTTGAAGCAACCAGCCTGGCTTAGGGCAAGGTCTGCCCCAATCCCATCAGAGCCTGCATTTAGAACTGCCCCTTCCCTCTCCCACCTCCCATGCCCTGCAGTGGTCTCCGAGACATCATCCCCATGTAAGAAATCACACCTTCTCAGTTTACTGTCCCCAGCACCTAGAAGAGTGTCTGCTATGTAGTAGATGCTTCATAAATACTTGCTGAATAAAGGAGTTGAATAAAGGGATGAGTGGATGAATGAATGAAGGTTACCATGGAAGGAGGGGGGAGATTTCCTTTCTGGCTCTCGGGGGTTGGGATATCAAGTGAAAGATTCATCCTAAATAGGCTGACCAGCCTTCTGGGTTCCCCCAGAAATGAGGGTTTCCCCATAGTTCCAGCGCTCAAACCTGAGCGGTCCTGGGCAAAGTGGGGGCGGGTGTTGGTCACCCTGTGTAAACACAGTAACAATTCCAACTGCAATAGCAATGGCCAAGGACCTCTACGGTCTTACTGACCAGGCACAGTTCTTCACCTGGCGGGGAAGGGTGGGCCGGGATTGAAATTCCGGTGATCCAGGGTGGGCGGGTGAGGACACACCCCGGGCTTGTGTAGGGGAGTCCAGGAAGGTTCTGGAGGAAGTGACAGTGACACAGGAGGGAGGGAGGAGTCTAAGGAAGAACGTCCCACACGACAACGTGTGCCAATGGCCGTGGGCCCAAGGTCACACCTGACCAGGGCTTGCTTGTTTTCTTTTTTTCTAATTTACTTTTCCCCACATGGATAAGCAATTGTCCTAATGCCATTTATTGAAAACTCCTTAATTTCCTCACTTTCTGTCATATCAAGTTCTCATCTATCTGTTTCTGGACCTTTATTCTCTACCATAGAGCTATACGTCCCATCCTTGCACCACTAGGGCTGTTTCATCACTATAACTTTATTTTTTACTCATTTATTTCTTTGGCCGTGCTGGGCGGCATGTGGGATCTTATTTCCCTGACCAGGCTTTGAACCCGCACCCCTTGCAGTGGAAGCTCGGAGTCTTAATCGCTGGACCTCCAGGGAAGTCCCCAGGGCTTGCTTTGACATCCATCGAATGGTGGCGGGTGGGCACGGGGAGCAGCTGTCTGTGAGCCATCCTGTGTAGAAATGCAGGGTGGAGGGCAGGACAGCTGGAGCGGGAGGGGAAAAGGCGGAGGAGGGAGGGAGGGAGGGATGGCGGGCGGGCGAGAGACAGACAGAGAGTTTCCGGAGACAATAGCTCTGGCCGTGTCCTAGGGCATGAAAGCTGAAAATAGCTCCTAGTGCCGGGAGCCCTGGAGCCGGAGCCTGGGAGCCATTGTGACTGGCTCTCCTCCCTGGTGTGTGTGTGTGCGGGGGCGGGGGGCTCTGGACTTCTCAGGCTGGGAATGGGGTGCACGGAGCAAGGACGGAGCAGGGACGGAGCAGGGACCCTTCTCTCTGGGACCTCGCAGGCCATCCTTAGCTCACAAAGCTGAGCCACTCCCGGCCCTACGAGGGGGGGGCTTATCCTCCCTGTCCCCTGGATCACACCCCTTCACACACAACTTCCCCGTGTGTGCTCCCAGCAACCAAGAGAATCTGTTTTTAAAAGATTTGGGGGAGGGGGGTAAACATACAAACAAGAGCAGAATGGATACTTTTTCCGAATGGGAATGGCTCTGTGTAACCCCATCCCCAGGGTAACCAGAGTCCTGACCTCTAACACCCTTGACGAGTCAGCCTTGGTCTGGGCTTGCAGACCCACGGAAGCTTCCTCATCCCCTCCTTCAGACCCCGTCTCTCCCTCGGCGTCTTTGTGAGAGGCACCCGGGGAAGTGGGACTGCTAGGCTGTACTGCTGCTAGAACTGCACCTGGGCTCCATCAGGCTCCAGCCCCCCGCCCTGTGCACCTCTCTGACCCTGAGGCACCTCAACTGGTAGGAGCGGCATCACCTTCCCTCCCGGGACTTGTGACACTTAAGGGAGACACAGAAAGGACAAGCGTTTGGCTCCCTGGCTGGCAAAGAGCAGGTGCTCAATTGTCATAAGTGTCCGTATCAGTGAGGGTTCTCCAG
The DNA here is from genome assembly GCF_059928025.1 of Delphinapterus leucas. Taxonomy (NCBI): domain Eukaryota; kingdom Metazoa; phylum Chordata; class Mammalia; order Artiodactyla; family Monodontidae; genus Delphinapterus; species Delphinapterus leucas. The sequence goes on along the minus strand of NW_028322266.1, from coordinate 1,166,377 downwards.
ACAAACAGAATCCATAGGGTGTGTGTGTATATACACACACACGTACATATGTACACGCATACAAAAATATACAGCTGTGTATATATGCAGTACGCATACAGACATATACACATATAGTATATACAATACGCAAATACATATATACACACATATATATAAAATGCATAGTTTGTATATATACAGTATGTATACACACATATACACGTAATATATACAATAGACACATACAGATACACTATACATACACACATATGAAATGCATCGTTTGTGTATATACAGTATGTACACATACGTATAACATATGCAATGTACACACCTAGGTACGTCTATATCATACATATATACACACATAGAAAGATATTTAGGTGTGTATATATACAGTATACATACATACACATATAATATATGCAATACATACACGTACATACATATAGACACGCATATACACCTACATAGAAAAGCATGTAGAATAAAAATATATATGTACTGCATATATAAATTCCTTGTATTCGTTCCTCCTTTACGCAAAGTGGACCAATTTCAGTGTTAATCTCTTCTGAAAAATCCCTTCCTGGCCACATCTGGAATAATGTTTGTGGTTGCCGGGGCCCCACGCAGTGCGCACATGAGATTAACCATCCCCGTGGCGATGATGACACTTTATTTTCTCCCTTGACCATTGTCACTACTATTCCAATTAAAATGGCAGTGCTATGAGGGCAGGGCATTTCCTTTTTGGCCAGTACTGAGCGTCCGCGGTCTGGTGCCTAGCATAGGCTAAATACACGGCAATTTTGTGAACAGAAGCCGGGATTCCAGCTGTCATATTTAATAGGAATTATAGTCTTATTATTGGGGGGAGGGGTTGTGTCACGGTACGTCGAGGTCGAGAGTCGAACTCGCCACCACTGGCCCTGAGAGGTTTTGCCGGGTCCCCACTTCGGGCCGGTGGGTGTGGCCAGGGGCAGCCGATGACGTGCGTATGTGCGTGCGTACGTGCGTGCGTGCGTGAGAGCGTGCGAGTCTACGGGGCGGGCCGCGCGCGCCGGGAGTGTTTCAGCCCGGCCCCCGGCTCATTGTGGTCGCCTCACGCCGGCCCGAGTTCGCAGCAGCGCTGGAGGCCCCGGGCCTGTGAGCACAAAGAGGGAGCCGGGGGCCGGACGGGAGTGCGGCGGCGGCAGCTGAGGCCCAGGCCAGGCCCCCTCCCCTCAGCCTCCCGCCTGCCCGTCTGCCCCGCCCCCGGCGGTGGCGCCGCGCCCCTCCCCCAACCGCCAGACTAGCGCGGTGCGGGTGCCGCGCGCGAAGGAATGGGGGAGAAGCTGGAGCTGAGGCTGGAGTCGCTCTTGGGGACCGAGCCCGCCGTCTACCCGTGGCCGCTGCCGGTCTACGTAAGTGCCGCCCGTCCCCTCCTCCCGGACCCCCGCTCCTGTTCCCCCACGGCGCGCGCTGAGCCCACCGGGAAACGGAGCGACTCGAGTCGCCAGACCCTCTTTGGAGCCCCCCTTCCCGCCCCGCCGTGGTTCTCCGCGGCAGTTTCCAGCCCCCGCGCGCAGGGTGGGCAGAGGGGAGCCGGCGCCGGCCGGGGGCGCCGACTCGGCCGCGGGGACCCCGCGCTTCCGAGGGGCGCCTGAGCCGGTCTGCGGTTGGCTCTGCAGGGCTGGGGACCCCGGCCCCCCCCGGGCCTGGACGGCCGGCGGGCTTGCCCTTCTGTACTTTAGGATCTGACACGTAGGGTTTCTTTTTCCTGGTAGTTTCTTCTTAGCTCTGTCAACGTACTTAGCTTTTAAAATTTTTTTTTCTTTTTCAGGGCACCCTTTCCTCCCTCTCTCCAGTTTTTTTGTGTTTCTCTTTTGTTTTGTTTTAGTGAGGCATTTTGTCCCTCTGATCTTGAGTGGGTGGGCTGGCAGGACACTTGGAGAGGAGGCGTTCTGTCCCCTGATCTTGAGTGGCCTTTGGAAAATGACGGGCCAGACGGAAATTACATTTAATTGAAATATAATATTGTATCCGTCCAAGGTGTACAATGTGATGATTAATATATATATAGTGTGTGTGAAATGATTACCACAATAAGTTTAGTTAACCTTAATTCACATAATTACAAATGTTATCTTTGTGATGAGAACTTTCAAGATCTACTCTCTTAGCAACTTTCAAACATAAAATACGGTATTGTCAACTGTAGTGACCGAGCTGTACATTACATCACCATTACTCACTTGTCTTATAACTAGAAGTTTTTACCTTTTGATCATCTTCCCTCATTTTCGTCACCTCCAACCCCCAGCTCTGGCAACCGTCATTCCATTCTTTCTATCATGAGTTCAGTATTTTAGATTTCACATATGAGATCATAAAGTATTTATCTTTCTCTGTCTGACATTTCATTTAGCATAATGCCCCCCAAACCCACCCATGTGGTCACAAATAGCCAGATTTCCTTCTTTATCATGGCTGACTAATAGTAGGTCGTATGCACCCCCATTTTCTTCATCCATTCATCCACAAGAAAACACTTAGGTTGTTTCCATGTCTTGGCTACTGTATTGGGTTGGCCAGAAAGTTCATACAGTTAATGAATACACTGTTCAATCAAACTTGGTGAAAATGAGTCTTTTATTTTTACTTAAAATAAATCTTTGACAAAGCCAGCTAGGCATCCCTTTGAGTAACGACTTATATCACATTGAAATATTTTAAACATATGAACAGTAATAGCTGAAATGACAAATGTTACTAATATTGACACAATTTATCAAGGAGATTATGTTAGAATATGTTAAAATGCAGGTGGACAGTGAAAGAACAACTATAACTTTTAACTAAATATTGTCTTGATATTTAGACCATTGGTTAAAATCATGATAACAGGTTTCATCCGTTTCAAGAAAGCAGAATATTTGCAGATCACTTAACATTTACTCGGTATGTTCTCAGCCTGGAAGGATATATTTCACTTACATGTGTCATTTAATTTAAGCACATCCCTCTGTAATAGATAGTGGTATCCCTATTTGCAGATAGGAGACAGGCTCAGAAAGATTAAGAATGTTACCTAATTCTAGTAAGTAGCCAAACCTAAACTGATCTAATTCCAGGGCAAAGCTCTTTCTGGCACATCAGTGTGGGTCTTTATCTCTTTGAGAATTGTTGAACATTAAAAGCCTTCTTCCAGGTAAATGCATAAAGAAACAACATGAGCAATGATATAACAATACAAGTCTCACTAAATAATTGGTGTGTTTGGCCTTGCTTTTGCTGATAGATCTTTTGCAAAATTGCTTTTCTCTGAGATATTTAAAGTGGACTTTAACTATTTTCTTAGAAGACTTTCCTAAATTATACCTATCAGAAAGCTGCTTTGCTTTAAGGCCGAAGAAAAATGAAAGCTTACTTAACTACACTTAGGTGCCAGGGTCATACTATGAGCTCTACACCTGCCAGGATTCACGCTAAGATAGATAGGGTGGCTCAGCAAACTGTCCATAGTCCTGTGATTTCTTTCTGATATTCTGAAGTAGAAATAATTTAATAACTGTTCACAAAAGAGAGAAACACTGTTTCTTGGTCCTCAATATCATACTGCTGTAGGCTAATTCTTTCTCTCTTCTGTTGCCCCTTAGTATAGAGAGTGTGTTTTGGGGACCCTCCTTCACGATCTTCTCCATTCCAAGAGCATGTTACATAAATCCAGGACTTCTCAAGCAGCCAGTTTTGCCAGATGGTCTTAGGGTTGGTTGTACCCATATATGTATAATCTGAACTTCTCAAGTAAGGTCCTTAGAGAGCATAATGGCTAAGAGAATTGGTGCTGATACCAGACCTGAGTCCAAATACCGCCTATGCCCCTAACTAGCTGTGTAACCTTGGAGAAGTAACTTAAGCCCCTTAAAGGGATTAGATTTCTCACCTGGAAAATGGTATAATAAATGCATCTACCTCATATGGTTAGTGTGTAAATTAATGTAACTTGAGATGGTGCATGTTAAGCATTAGCACAGTGCCTGTCTCTTGTTAGTAATACCTGCTTTTCTTATTAATTATTCTCTTTATATTCCCAGTTGCAGCTGGGTGCCTAACATATAATAGTTGTTCAGCAAATAGTTACTGGATTGAACCAGCTCTGAAATTGAAGCATTGGGTCAACAGCAAAGTAGTCACCCCACCATCATTTCTCCCAGAGAAAGGGAGAATAGATGGAAGCCAGCCATCATACTTTCTTTTCTTATTCTAAAGTTCCCATCCAGCCCCAGCAATAAAATAATCTTCCTGGACCCTAACAATTTCAAGGATTTTTCAAATCACACTATTTGAAAATAGCTGGGTTGCCCTAATCATTAGACCCCACAGGTCACCAAGCTTCTATTAATGAAGTCTAGTTAAGATAAATGATAACAGTTAGTAAACCAACTGCTTATGAGCTCATTGGGCTTTTTAAAATTTACTATCTGCGCTTCATAGAGACACAGGTATTTTGCTTTTGTAGGACATTCAACAGTCAAAGTAGTCTTTTGAAAAGCACAAATCAGACGCTATTATTGCACTGCTTCTAACCTCTAAAGGCTATCTATTGTAAAGAGATGAAATTTTCAACTACTTAGCCAGGCTCACAGAGACCATGTGCTCTGGTCACTTACTACATCTTTCCCTGACCTTCATGGGGCTCGAGGCACAGTTGTCCTTTTCAGTCCCTCAGATGCAACAAGCTCTACTTCTTGCTCTCCCAGCTTTAGATTGGCTAATCCATCTACCCAGACCAATTTCCCTCTTACTGTTAAGGTCTCGGTTCAAACGCCACCACTACTATCTTGACCAAAGAGACCTGCCTCCTCAGTGCCTCTCCATCCCTTTGTCCAGTCGTATTTCTGTCACTGTACAACATTTATTTACATGTTTACTCTGTCTTCCTCCACCACTGGACATTTGCTTAAGAGCAGGGACTTTGTAATTTTTTGCTTCCAAGGCTTGCAGCAGGAACTGGCACATAGGTGTGTAGGAAATGTGTGTCTAATAAAGAATAAATATGTGAATGAAAAAAAAAACTGTGAAACACTAACACAAGATTATTCTTTCAAAAGAATAATGAAAACTAATTTCATTCAATAAGAGTCATTCTTAGTTACTGATCCATGACTTAGTAGATCCCATTCAATTTAAAATGTCTCCTTTTTTTCTGATACTTTCACAAGTCATTAATTAAATGTTGCTCACTTTTAAGGCCAATCTGTGAGACATTATTTAACTTGTCTCCTCTAAAGTTCCAGCATTAACTCAGGCGGGGCTTCACCAAGTACTGATCATGTGACCTTGGCCTCTCATTGCCTCAGTTTTCTCATTTGTAACATGGGTATAATAATCGGCTTATTTCATACGCCTATGAGGAGGAAAACTTCATATGTGTGTGTGTGTGTGTGTGTGTGTGTGTGTGTGTGTGTGTATATATGTATTTAAACAGTGTCTTAGAATAGTGTCTGGCACATGATAAGCATTATAGAAGTATTGACTGCTGCCACTAGTACTGTTATTATGAGAACTAACTGTTGAGAATAATCCTTCATATAGTGGTTTATTCCACTGAAGATAAAGGAAACTCATAGAATGTTAGAAATCAGATTAAACACGGAAAGCCAGTAAAATATACCAGGACAGAAGATGATGAGAGTGTGAAAGGATAGAGGAAAAAAAATGGTTTTTGTTTTTCTTTTTCTTTTTTAAAGAAGGAAAGAGCCTAGAAATAGGAGAAAAACTATTCCTTGGCTATACTGACATGGAGATCGCTGGTGACCTTCATAAGTAAAATTTCAGGACAGTGGGCAGAGAGATTACGGTGAGGGAAGTCAGATGGATGTAAATTATAGAGTAAATGGGACGTGAGGAAATGGAAACAATATATGATGATACCAATTTTGAAAAGTTCAGACATGAATTGGCTAAAGAAGATATGCAGGGATTAGAGGAGGAGGGAGGCTTTCGTGTTACACGTATAGTTTTTAACATTTTAAGCTGGAGTTACTAGTCTAGAATGAGGTTGAATTTTGGCAAGAATCATTCATAAGGAGTAGATGGGTTGTAGAAAATGCAGTGCTGTGAAGTACTTGAGAAGATGAGAGAAAATGAAATGCTATCTGTAGTGCACGTGGCCTTTGAACTTGAACTCCTGTAGTGCAAGGGAATACAAAGATCAATGCAAATGCTAATGAATTAACGGATTTGGCAGTGGACTATTTACTGACTTCTGTGTTCCTAATGAGTTGGGAAGCGCCTCACCAGCTCAGAGTGAAGGAAGTAGAGAGGATGGAGGAAAATTTGAGGAGGGTAGGGAAAGCTTCTAAGAAAATAGTCCTTAAGGAGAATTAGAAAGAACTTACTGTAAGTCAGAGCAATATTTCCAGTCTTGAAAATCCATTTGAAGTTGGTGTTTATTAATTTATTGGAATACCAATTTTCCCTGCCACATGATGTTTCTCCAGCTACCTGGATATAAGTTACACAGAGGCAGAAAAGAATGAGAGGTAACAATCGAGGGAAAATACAATTAGTATTTTTTTTTACCTTTTTCCACTTCCCCGCTCCAACTCTGGGGAGCCTTCATGGACATGGCTGCCCTCGCAGCCTCCAGCAGCACCGTGTTATCAAAGAATTCAAAGAAATGGAACATAGGTTTCCAACTTAATAATTTAGCAAAATCAAAAATTGTATATAATGTTTTCTGTTGGCAAAGATTTTTGCAATATAATTTGGTTCCATCTTTTGACAAGTAATTTGGCAATGTCTAGCAAGGTAAAAATGTTAATAGCTTTTTACACATTCTAATTCTGGAAGCTTATGCCGATAAATAATTTATAATCCAGAAAATTATTATATAAAGATGCTCATTGTCATGTCATTTGTAATAACAAAACATTGGAAACACCTTTAATTGTTAAGAATAGGAAAACAGTTTAGGAAATTATATCCACTTAGTAGAAAGTGACACAGTTACTGTATTATAATTACAAGATGATGGAGCAAAATAAAATAATGCTTAATAAAGAAAGAATGAAGAAAGCTGACCTAAAATTGTGTCTTCCTTATGACAGTAATTATGTAAACATATCAATATTTATTAAAACTTAAAACCAAGATAAAGTTTTAAAAGCTCTGTACCAGTAATGGGGATTTTATGTTCGTTTCAAAATATTTTTTGACACAACTCTTAGAATTTTGTTTTGTCTACTCCTTTTCTTAAGAATTTCTGATTATTACCTCACTTTTCATTTCATAGTTTCAAATAAAGCCAGCAATTTTATCATCAGAGAAGATTAGACTTATTGGACAGTTCATAATTCCAAGTTATTTGGTATAAAAAGACCATATACACTTGTAGGTGCTTTCAAAATAAAATTTCGAGAAGTTTTTTTTTTTTTGCTTAGTCTTTTCTAGTATGGAGATGAAGCAAACTACCTAAAATTGCTAGCCATTCTTTTTTCATTTTTCTCATTTTATTGATTTATCTTGCCCTTCACAGAAATGATAAGAAATGAGTCTGCAGTTGCCTCTGCCAATTTCTTAAATCCTCTATTATCCACATTATGAAATCATACTAGTATGAATGCTTCCAGTATTTTCAGAACTCTTTAGTTAGTATACTTTAGCATTCTGTATGAAGTATCTTATGTAAGTGTAAAATTTAGACTCAACTTCTGGAAGCTTTTGATTTCTTAGTTCAAAAGTGAGAGATCCTTAGTTCAGCCATATGATTAACAATTACTTGTATAGTAAGAAGCTCCTAAATTAGTGTTTTATGGGTACCTGGCAGTTTTCTTGCCATTTCTCAGAAGTTCTCTATTAAACACATTCTCTCTCTTTCTCTCTCTCTATCTCTCTGTCTCTCTCTGTCTCTGTCTCTCTCTCTCTCTCTGTCTCTCTCTCTCTCTCTGTCTCTCTCTCTCTCTCACACACACACACACACACACACACATTGTGATTAAAAGCACAGATTTTGGCATTATGAAATCTAAGGTTCAATTTCCAGTTGTGTAGTTTCTGGGCCACTTCACTTTAGGCAAGTAACCTAATGTCTCTGAACCTTGTTATTTTCATCTGTAAAATAGAAATTACAATTATATCAGACAATCCTCAAAACATCCGTAATGATTTTAGAGTTTCAGAGTCAGGTAAAAGCAGGCACTCAGTAAATGGCTAGTGCTTTTATTACTTTATTATTACTTAGGTCTTGGTTTTCCTTGAGTGTGTGAGTCCCCATAATGAAATGTAATTTCCAGTAGATTGAGTAACACCTGTTTTCACCAAAAATTTTAACTGAGTTCATTACTTTCTGTGCAACCCAGATTAGTTTTCTGCCTCCTTTTCTGTGCCGTATGTAGGTGTTCAGTAGATTTATTTAATAAATGTATGAATGCGTGAACGCGTAGATGAATTTTTAAATGCTTCTTTTTGAGAAGGCAGAACAAATGTGACACAGTAGAACAGATAAGAAAATAATCCATGGAAAAAATGGCAAAGTCATGTATGTGCCCAGGGCCAGCCTAAGAAGAATTACTTTTTTTGTTTTTTTTAGGGAAAATGTGTTGAATAGCTTATTTTAATTATTTTTAAAAGTTAAGTACAGGGACTTCCCTGGCGGTCCAGTGGTTAAGACTTCGCCTTCCAATGCAGGGGGGTGTGGGTTCAATCCCTAGTCGGGGAGCTATGGTCCCACATGCCTCGCAGCCAAAAAACCAGAACATAAAACAGAAGCAGTATTGTAACAAATTCAATGAAGACTTTAACAAATGGTCCACATCCAAAAAAAAAGTTAAGTACAAAACTTTGCTGATGATTTACATATTTAGGACCAATAAAATAATGTGAGATTAGCTGTACTAAAACAGAATGTTGAGCTACATTCACATTAAGTGACATTATATAGTCTGAGTTTATGGAAAACTTCTGAGATGGTGAGTGACCTTTGAGCAGAAAAAGACAGAAGGAGAAATGGCCTTTTCTACATTCTATTGTGCCTCTAAGTAAAATGCTTGGTAATCTAGCTACAAAGCTCTATGTCATTGGCCTTAGGCACGTACTGTGATCTACCTTGTGAAGATCAGATTTTGCCATGGAGAGGATTTGTAAAAGTATCACACATTCCAGTACCGTTGGCAACCACAGCTACCAAAAACTCCAATTTAAATTGATGAGCCTAATATCAGATGATAGTATCATTTCCTTGTGGGTGTTCTGGGAAAAGGTGGGTAGGAAATGTATAAAAGTGAATACTTTATTGACTGAAATAACACTTCATCATTTTGAAAACATAAAATACATTAAAGTTGTTATAGCATCATACATGAATATTTCACTGTATTTTAGACCTTGCCTACGAGCAATGTTTTCTGCCCTTTGAAAGAGAACCATGCTTGTGGTATGCATTAATCATAGAAAAGATTAAACACTGAAAAGAAATTCAGCCTTTAAAGACAATTTGCTTTGATTGATTCAGTGGGTTCTCCTAAAAAGTTAATACCCAGAATTATTGCTTGTTAAATTGGAGTTACAAATTCTTTCAGAGTTACTTAGTATTTTCTTTAATATCAGTATCAAGGAAGGCAAAGCAAATTTACATATTTATTAGGAAATACAGGCACATAATCATAAAACAAGAAAACACAACGTTTTTATAGACTTTATTTTTTAGAAGTGTTTTAATTTTACAGAAAAATTGAGAAGATAGTATAAAGTGTTTCCATATACACTATACCCATTTCCCTCTGTGACGATCAACTTATATTAGTATGTTACATTGTTACAATCAGTGAACAAATATTGATACATTATTGTTTACTATAGTCCATACATTAGTCCAGTTCCTTAGTTTTTACCTAATGTCCTTTTTCTATTCCAGGATTTCATCCAAAACATCACATTACATTTAGTTGCCATGTTTCCTTAGGCTCCTCTTGGGTTTGATAGCTTCTCAGATTTTCCTTGCATGACCTTGGCAATTTTGAGTAGTTAGGTTTGTGTAGGATGCCCGCTACTAGAATTTGTTTGATGCATGTTTCATGGTAATATTGGGACTATGTGTTTTGGGGAGGAAGACCACAAGAGTAGAAGGGTTATTTTGTCAGATCACATCAAGTGTACAAAGTATCAATATGCATTATGAATGCTGAGGTCGACCTTGATCACCAGGCTGAGGTAGTGTTTTTCAGGTTTCTCCATTGTAAAATTACTGTTTTCCCTTCTCCATATTGTACTTTTTGGAAGGAAGTCAATATGCGCAGCCCACAACTAAGGAATAGAGAGTTATGCTTAAGATGGAGTACTACATAAACTATTTGGAATTCTTTTGCACTGGAGATTTATCTATTCTCCCGCATTTATTTATGTATCCAATTATTTATTTATATCAGAAGAACTCATGGATTTTTATTTTATACTTTGGGTTATAATCTAATTCTACGTTAGTTACTTTGTTCCTCAAATTGCTCTAGTCCTGACCCTTGTGAACTCTTTTCAGTTCAGTGGCTCGTGTGCCACTCTGAGGTATCCCCATCCTATATATTTTTTTGGAACTTCCTTACTTTCTGACACTATAAGATGGCCTTGTATATACATCTTGTATATTTACTGCCCCAGTCCTAGAATCAGCTATTTCTTCAAGGATAACTAGGTCTTTTTAGTGGAGAACAGCATTAGACAGCAGGATCTGGGTGTGGGGTGTGCTAATTGCTGCCCGGATGTCATTGCTTCTAGATCTTCTCAGCTGACAGAGCAAAGAGATAACATGTGTGTACATTCCCCACGTATATGGACATATCTATAAGTATCTCTCTACATAACCATGTGTGTTAAGGTAATATGAAGCAATATTAAGCTAAGCATGAATGTATATTGATGTTTCCAACTTTAATCTGTTACCACATAGATCATCTTAGCCTCATCTCTTGCTTATCTTTAAATTTCAACTGCGGCAAAACACTTGACTTTTAGAAGTATGAAAATCAAATTGTAGCTACTTTGGGAAGCCACATCATCTAGCAGAAGAATTCTTAAAGGGCAAGGTGTATATCATCAAATTTTAATTTACAGTCAGCAGTACTTTGTAACATCCATAGGCCTCCAGACCTCTGCTTCCAAGAAGAGGAAGTAGCCCATTTCTCCCAGGTTCTTCCACTTAAAACTAAAACCCTGAACATAACAACAGACAAATATAGGAAGACACTGAAAGGTGGAAATGAGAAGGCAGACTTAACTAGGGACTTTGGGACTTGAGGAATAACATGGTGATGAGTCCCCTGTGTTTCCTGTTGCTTCCCATACATCCTGGAGAGGGTATTACAGGAACCCCCAATCAATAACCACCAACAGAACAACAGACAAAAAAGCTTCAAAAAAGAAAACACAAAACCCCCGTTCCCCCTAGCCAAGGTATGAGGAAAGGGGTTGTCAAAGACAGAAAACCATTTGGGCAATAATATACACACTACTCGAGCCAAGTGCCAGTGGAATATTGCACCCATCCCCTATGTCCTGTGGTTTCAGTTGGGCCAAGCTAGGATTTGATCTTCCACACCACCCCACTCCTGCCCTCCAGAAGAGGCAGCGCTCTGATTCGCCACCAGGGCTGTTTCAGTGTGGTGCAGTGGTGAGCTGAGCCTCCACCCCTTTGCATTAGCAAAGAGACTTTCAAAGGTGGTGCCTGACAGGCTAGTTAACACTGGGCTGCCCTCACACAGTCGTGGGGTCCAATGGTGGGACCTAGCCTCCGTCTCTCCCTGACATCGATAAGAATAGGATGTTACAGGTTGGAGGGAGTAGGCACCCCACTAACCCCCAACTCATGGTGTCAGTGAGACCCAATGGGGTGCTGAATCCCCATAACCGTCCTGAGGCAGTAAGACAGAATGAGATGGAAAAGCAGGGCTAGTTGGCAGTTCTCTTCCTCTTACCCTGGTGTCAGTGGGGCCAGCAGGTAGCTGACCCTCTACCCACACCCGGCATCAACAAGAAGGAATGAAGTGGGAGGAAGGACAGCAAACACTTCACTTCTCCCCTCCCCTGGTGTCAAGAAATCTACTGGGGAGATGAACTTCCACTCCTACTAAAAGGCAACACAATGATATTAATGTTCCCACTTTTGGGGGGAAGGTGTCAGAAGGGCCAATAGGGTAGCTGAACTTCTACTTGATCTGTCTGCAGTGAGAGAATGTAAGTGCCCACTTTTGCTGGGGTATTGACAGTAGGGCCCAATGGAAATCTGTACGTAACCCCCCACTCCTCATACTACACCTCCAATAGGATGACTTCCTTCTAAAAAGTAATAATAAAATTAAATGGGATACAGAGTCATATAATAACTCACAATGTTTAGAATCCAATTGAAAAATACTCATGGCACCAAGAACCAGGAAATCACAGAGTAAATGAGAAAAGACAATAAACCTACACCAGCACTGAGATAAAACATCTATTGAAATTATCAGACAGGGGTTTTAAATAAGCTGTCACATAAATGCTTCAATTAGCAATTATGTGTTCCTTGACGGAAATGGGAAAAATAGAAAATGTGAACAAAGAACTAGAAGTTATAAGAATAAAAACAAATGAGAACAGTAGAACTGAAAAATACAACAATCAAAAAACTTTGCTCAAGAGTAGAGTGGAGATTACAAAGCACAGAATCATGAACTTAGAAGAGATCAATACAATGTACCACATGTACAGAGAAAAATAGGCTGAGGGGTAGAGATGGGAGAAAGAACAGGATCTCAAGAACCTGTAAACAGTAACAAAAGCACTAACATTCATATCATCAAGGTTCCAGAATGAAAACAGAGAGCACGTAGGACTGACAAAGTATTCAGAGAAATAATGACTAAAACGTTCCCAATGTTTTAGAAGACATAAGCACACATTCAAGAATCTGAGCAAATCCAAAGAGGAAAAACACAAAGGTATCCTTGTCAAGACGCGTCATAATTAAACTTCTGAAAAGTAGAGACAAAACAAATCTCGAAAGTGGACAGGCAGAAACGATGCATCACTTATTGAGAAACCAATTCCAATGACAGCATATTTCTTGTCTAAAATTATGGAGTCAGAAGCATTGACGTAACATTTTTCAAGTAGTAAAAGAAAAGAACTCTCAGCCACAAATTCACACTTTTTATATCCACTTTCTTGTTTGACTTATATTAATGGACTACCAACTCATCTTTCTATATCCGGGCCTGCCATCACACTTCTCCAAAAATCTAGTCACAGTATTTCCAGAGTGATCTTTGTGAAAAAGAAACAGATTTTTCTTATAAAAATACCTGATTGTGTTATGAAACTTTTCTCTCTTCTAAGTTACCAGGTAAAATCCTTCAATGGATTCCCATCTTTCTTGGAGGAAAATCTCACATCCAAACTCTCTTTGTCCTTTTGGGCTGCTGTAAGATTATACTGCAGGTTGGGTGGCTCATAAACACCAGGAATTTTTTTTCTCACGGCTCCGGAGGCTGCGAGTTCAAGAATAGGTTGCCAGTATGGTCAGATGAGGGCCCTCTTCTGAATCACAGATTTCTCATTGTATCCTCACATGGCAGAAGAGCTTAGGGAGCTCTGTGGGGTCTCTTTTATAAGAGCACTAATACCATAATCATTTCCCAAAGGCCCCACCTACTAATACTATCAGCTACGGAAATTAAGATTTCAACGTATGAATTTGGAGGGGAACACAAAGACTAGACCATAGCACTTACTATACATACATGGACCATGCATGATCTGGCTTCTACCCCCCTCTCCATTGTCTTCTTTTCCTACACGCCAGTGAGCATTTCTCTTTTTTTTTTTTTTTTTTTTTTGCGGTACGCAGGCCTCTCACTGTTGTGGCCTCTCCCATTGCGGGAGAGGCTCCGGACGCGCAGGCTCAGTGTCCATGGCTCACGGGGCTCCGGACGCGCAGGCTCAGTGTCCATGGCTCACGGGGCCTAGCCGCTCCGCGGCATGTGGGATCTTCCCGGACCGGGACACGAACCCGTGTCCCCTGCATCGGCAGGCGGCCTCTCAACCACTGCGCCACGAGGGAAGCCCCAGTGAGCATTTCTTATACTGATTATGAATGGAACTCCTTTCTGGACTGATCCTTAACCATTCATTTTCTGGCAACTGTGAATTTATCTTCTCTTTTCCTCAAAACTTCACCCTTCCTTCATGTTACATATCCATTTCAATTGCCTTCTACAGGAAGCCCTACTGATATCGCCCATATACTACTGTCCACAGCATGAATTAAGGTCTTACTGTGTCTTCCTGTAGCACTCTGTAATATCTTTTATGGTAACTATGGATTTTCTTATTTGAGTGTCACAATACATTGAATTGTAGGTGGCACTATAATGATTTTAGTAACAGTAACACTGGTGCCTAGTTTAACCCATGACATACTTTCGGTGTTCAATAAATGTGTGTTGAATGAGTGAATGAATGAATGGTCAATTTGAAATCTTAATCATGTTACTTTTCAAAAATCTGTTAAAAGATACCACAGTTTTCCAGAAGATTAGGGAGTTAGGACCTTAAACTTGATTTAACAGAGGGAATTTTTACTCATACATCATGCTGAAATACCTCAAAGTAAAACCATAAACCCAGGAATTTAAGGTTATCCATTTGGACTTTCAAGCCAATAATTAATATCTCCTGCCCCGACTGTATTAGATGGTTTCGATGCTCCACTCATATCTCCCCAGCACTCATCATTCCAGTATATGCTGATAGAATCATGCTGCCGCCTGCAATTATCCACCTTAGGGCAGGCCAGAAGTGTACAGGAGTTAATGTATCTGGGTGTAGCTTTCAACCAAGGACAGAGGGGACTGGAAGATAAGTACTTCAAGTTTCTCACCGATTCTTGGGATAACTCTGAGACATGTTCTGTAGAGTTTCACAGAACTCGCCTGAAGTACTGGCAGCAGTTCCCTGCAGGAGTAATTTATTTGGTAATACACCTCTGTTGGCTTCCTTCCATGCCTCCATTCTCAATTCCCACTCCACTTCTGAGTTTTCTGGAAGCACCTCCCAGATGAGCAGTTTGCACTCAAATTATCGCCTCAAGTTCTGCTTCTAGGGGAACTCAGTTGATAGCCTCCTAACAACCCAGTGCTCCTTACAGAGCCGTCACTGGTACAAGTACCAAGGCACGGCACATTACGTATCACTCCTCCTAAATCCTAATATTTTTAAACAGATAGGAAAGAGCATGACCTTGAAGAGAAAAAGAGTTCATATGAGGATGGCCAATGGATAAAGGGAAGGAGGGACAGTGCCATTTGTTTTCCATTAATGATAGTGTGAAATGTATGGGCAGATGGTCTAACAGGTGTGACTATAATTTGAGGAGCCTGCTCCCTTGGTTACAGAAGACTGCTATTGTTATTATTTTGGAACCACAACCTCATGACTTTATAGTTTCACTTGATGTAACCTTCTCCTTTACCTTTAAATCTTCGTACATCACTGAATTGCAGCCAATAGATTTATTTTCTCCCTATGGCTCCATCATAGAAAAAGACACACGTGCACACACACACACGCACACACACACAGAGTTTTGTGTATGCCAGTGCTAGAAAAGACAAGCTCATGGTGCATGTATGCAATGGATATTGTACATTACAGGTCTCTGTGAAATAGTCTTCTGCAGGTTCCTATGTTTATTTTATGAATAATTAACTTTAGTAAAGTTAATTTCCTGAAGATCTTGTTGAAGACTGAAGAAAGGAAGTAAACTGTAAAGAAAACGACTTCGAAACTTGCCTTTTTTGCCCTCTCTTTGTGTCTTAATGAACAAAGGATAACTGGGCCTTTTTTGAAGCCTTTGCTTGAGTTGAAGACACAAAATGCAACCTGTACTCTTATCATAATATGTTCAGTTTATGAGTACCCAAACTTATAAACCGTGAATTTCCCTAAAGTTATTATACCGTTTAGAAGATGTTTGCTTGCATGTTTACTTAAAACCAAACAATTGAGGTCTATGTGTCCTAATAATTTACTTCTCTCTTGCTGTCTCCATTTCAGTTTCCTGAGTTTCTGGGAAGGCCTGGTTTCCCCAAAGGAAGGATTTCTGGTAGAAGTCTGAAAGTCTGACCCAAGAAAAAAAAATCCAGTACAGCCAATGAATTGAGGACAAGAAGGTTTCCGATCAGGTAGGAACATTTAATCTCATACATTACGATCGCCTTAAGTAAGGTGTGCTGATAGCTGGATATGATTTAACTGCTTGGAAAAAGATGTATATATATTATATGACCTACCCCACAAGGAAGCTGTTCTCAATTCTCTTAGAGGTTGTGGTGTTTATCAGAGAGTGCCTTGGGTGAAAATGAATACAATAACAGTATGATGCTTTTTTTTTCTTATTAGCTCATTGTTGCCAAGTACACTTGGTGACCTTGGTGCCTGTGGTTTAATCCAGGGGGTTAGACATGTGGAACAGCACATTAACCCTCTTTAGTATTTTCTCCCAAGACAAATCATTTTTATAGGTTGTCTCCATGGTCTTCTAGTTGCTTATCAAAATTAAGCATCAAGCCTTCTAAGTGTGCAATAGCCCCAGTCAGTGTGAGGAAATCAGCTTGGTTCTTATTGGGGCACAGCTTCTTGGCCTTGGCACAAAGTGAGTTCACATAGGGAGTTAGAAGGAGGAGAACGGGACATGAGAAAGGGGAGTTCTGTGTTCTCATTTACCTATGCATGTTGAAACTCCACTAACAGCTTTATTTTCATTAGCAATTTGTGATAAAAACTTAGGGTAAAGGGAATAATGAAGCTGTCCCATTATATGGCAGGACAAAAGATAGTAGTGACATCAAAATCAGGGCCTATCCATCTCGTTTGCAGTTATATACTGAGTGTTTAGCATAGCATTTGACCCCTCATCAGTATTCAATAAGAAGATGCGTGTTGAATGACTTAGGGATGAATTGATGAATGAAAAAAGTTAATATGGTAGAAAATGTGTTTTATCCTTGTATTTTCGTGTGTTGACTTCTGTATTTCAAGACCCAGCACTGTAACTGACACATAGAATATAAGCAATAAAATGTGTTGAAAGAATGAATGAGTCCCCACTATTCTAAGAATAATTTTAAGACCAACACAGACCCCATATCTGCCAGAGGTATCCAGAGGTGAAAGCCTGGATCTCAGCTAGTGGTAGAGCTGACAGGATTTATCTAGTTTTAATAATTTACAGCTCATCCCATTACATTTAGGCATAGTACCTACATGAGCCATACAATTAAATGTTGACTGAAAAACAATGCACAACCTAGAAGTTGAGAATTATGTTTTATGTGGAAGACATACTGAGGACTGAAATCAGGAGACAGCCTCTCAGATAGCTCTGAGGGACTGTTCTGAAGAGCTAAGGGAGGGCACAGGGTATTTAGAGGTTCTTGCAAAAAAAAAAAAAGACAGGTAGTTGGAACATCAAAAGATTACTGTTAATTAAAGAAACTAGACATCTTAAGTTAATAAATGTAGCACTTTTCTATATATGGTGAGATGCAAGAATCTGGTCTCCTGGAAATCATTCCCTTGATTTGCACTTTAATTATCTAGGGCCAGTATCCTGTTTTCTCTATCCTGAATCCCCTCAGGGTGCGGCTTTGGGTGTGGCTTCAGTGGCTGATGGCTTGATGGCTATAACATCCTGTGTTACTGATAAGGCTGGCTACATTCTTTCTCCACATAAATGACTTGAATATGGATAGTAAATCTGTGGATTTGCAAAACGTAATTCTTGGAGCATTTTTATAAGGACAAAGTTAAGGGCGATTTCAGAATCACTAGTGGCTAAAATTGCTGTTTATACTTTTCCACTGGTAGGTAGTAATCTGCTGTTGCTGTCTTCAGTATTCCCAAGGGATAACAAAAGCCATTTAATTCAAGAAAGAAAGGTAAAATTTAGCACAATGCAGCTTCCACAGAACCAAACACACAAACACACACCCAACTCTCTCAGATATGAAGTAGTAATCTAAAATAGAATCCTGGAACTAATTGCAAAACAAGAGCAAATGTACTCATATTGGATAATTTTATTCTTTTATTAATGTTTGATACATATATGTATTTATTATTAAAATTCAAAGTTGCTATATGGAGAAATAGTTTTGTACCAATAGTGTCTTTGTATGTGTTTATCAATAATGTATGAGATTGCCTCCTATGCTCCTTTTCTTTTATTGGGGGGGGAGGGGGTGTGTCACGCTACGTCAAGGTCGGGAGTCAAACCCGCCACGACTGTCCATGAGGGGTTTTCCCGGGTCCCCACTTCAGGCCGGTGGGGGTGGCCAGGGGCAGCCGAAGACGTGCGTGCGTGCGTGCGTGCGAGCCTGCGAGTCCACGGGGCGGATCGCGCGTGCCGGGAGTGTTTCAGCCCGGCCCCCGGCTCATTGTGGTCGCCTCACGCCGGCCCGAGTTCGCAGCAGCGCTGGAGGCCCCGGGCCTGTGACCACAAAGAGGGAGCCGGGGGTCGGACGGGAGCGCTGCGGCGGCAGCTGAGGCCCAGAGCAGGCCCCCCTCAGCCTCCCGGCTGCCCGTCTGCCCCGCCCCCGCCTGCGGCGCCGCGCCCCTCCTCCAACCGCCAGACTAGCGCGGTGCGGGGCCCACGCGTGAAGACATGGGGGAGAAGCTGGAGCTGAGGCTGGAGTCGCTCTTGGGGACCGAGCCCGCCGTCTACCCGTGGCCGCTGCCGGTCTACGTAAGTGCCGTCCGTCCCCTCCTCCCGGACCCCCGCTCCTGTTCCCCCACGGCGCGCGCTGAGCCCACCGAGAAACGGAGCGACTCGAGTCGCCAGACCCTCTTTGGAGCCCCCCTTCCCGCCCCGCCGTGGTTCTCCGCGGCAGTTTCCAGCCCCCGCGCGCAGGGTGGGCAGAGGGGAGCCGGCGCCGGCCGGGGGGCACAGACTCGGCCGCGGGGACCCCGCGCTTCCGAGGGGCGCCTGAGCCGGTCTGCGGTTGGCTCTGCAGGGCTGGGGACCCCGGTCCCCCCGGTCCTGGAATGTCGGCGGGCTTGCCCTTCTGTACTTTAGGATCTGACATGTAGGGTTTCTTTTTCCTGGTAGTTTATTCTTAGCGCTGTCAACGCGCTTAGTTTTTTTAATTTTTTTTTTATTTTTCAGGGCACCCTTTCCTCCCTCTCTCCAGTTTTTTTGTGTTTCTGTTTTGTTTTGTTTTAGTGAGGCATTTTGTCCCTCTGATCTTGAGTGGGTGGGCTGGCAGGACACTTGGAGAGGAGGCGTTCTGTCCCCTGATCTTGAGTGGCCTTTGGAAAATGACAGGCCAGACGGAAATTTACACAGGCGTCCGGTGATTCCAGAAATGCAGGGTGTCCGGCTAGGTGGGCGCCCGGCCTGTCGTCCCCCGTGGCGGCGTGGTGCGCGTGTTCCTTGTCTCAGGGTTTACGCTTGGGCCCCGCAGCCCAGCTTCCAAAGGGAAAGCGCAGCGGGCGCCTTGGGCCGGCGCCTATGGGGCGCCCTTTCGTGCGCTCGGCTTGCGGGGGACCGGCCTCCAGGCGACCCGGCGGGGAAGCCCGCGCGACCCGGCCCTCGCGCGGGCTCCGTGTGTGTCAGTTTGTGGAAAGTGTGTCGCGCGCGGCCGGGGTCGGGGTCGGGACGCTGGGACCACCTCGGAGCCGATGTAGAGGGATATGATTTCCATTTTCAAGGCGCATTCATCCTGTGCAGGGAGACAGCCTAACATAAAATTTGCCTAACAAAAACTATATTAACAGGTGGAAAGACTATCTCCCAGTTGAACAGCGGATGCCTGGGACTCGTTTCATTGCTTTCAAAGTTCCTTTAAAAAAGGTGAGCAAAAGTTAATACCGTATTCTTCCAGAAATCTGAATTCACCATATAGAGCCCTGGCTCTCAACCCCGTCGTACTCCATTTTCCCTTTTTATAGCAAATACTTTTTAATAGCTCTTTTACTATCCAGAAATGGGATTCATAGACAAATACAACCAACTTTTGTACTTAATTAAAAAACAAAAAAAAAACAATGCAATGCCCTAACTATAAATAAAGAATAAAGTAATTTATAAGAAAGTAATATGTATCTCAGTATGTAAATGTTTGGGGATGACTATACTAGAAATAAAGAAATAGTCGGTTACTTGTACCATGAATGCAATAAACTGTGGACTTTGATTGATAACGATGTGTCAGTGTTGGTTCATGAATTCTAACAAATGAAGCACACTGGTATGGCATGTTGATAATGGGGAAGGCTGTGTGGGATGAAGGAGAGAGGGTGTAAGTGGGAACTGTGTACATTTTGCTCAGTTTTGCTGTGAATCTCAAACTGCTCTAAAACTAGTCTACTAATTAAGAAAAAAAGTGTGTGTTGCTGACACTTGAATAACCAAAGAGATCAATGGAACAGGGTACAATGTATAAGCCAAATACATGAAAGAATATTTAGCAGTGAAAGCCATCCTTCCTATATGTAGATATTCAAGAAGTATTTATTTCTGTGTCTATTTTCAGGCACTCCGCTTGGAGCTGGCAATACAGTGGTAGGCAAAATTGATGTGGTCCCTGCCTTCTGGGAGTTTAGAGTCAGGTTAGGAGACCAACATGAAATAAACAAACATAGAAATAACTATATAGAAGTGAGCTTATTTTCTTCCGTCTAATCTCTCTGGAAGAAAGGATTGTAATATCGCTTGTAAGCTGCAGAGGAGGAAACTTGACTTTGAATCTCATATGTTAGCATCCCAGGGTTTGAATAAATGGATAACATAGTAAAGGATTTTAAACATATGTTCTTCCTTATTTTATTCTTTCTGACAGAGTTTTGAAAAGAATCTTGCTCCAGAAGAACGTTTCTCCCCCTTGGATCTCTTAACAAAATCCAAGGACAGAATGAAGAACTTGGGCTGATTATTGACTTAGCAAATACTCGCCGCTCTTACAAGCCAGAGGTAAATGGAAGGCGTAATTGAAAATGACCTTCTTTCTGATGCTGTAATAATTCATAGTAGTTCAGTAGTTATCATCTTATGCTAAGGTGAGTCCTGGCCTTCTCTCGTGGGTTCAAAAAGGGAAGCTAGTGGTTTCCTTAAATACACATTTGTAATTGCTGTTTCAAAATGAGATGAAAGATATGAATTGAACTACAGTATTTGGCAGTAGGCTCTAGATATGCTTAAGAAATTCTATAAGCTTCCATGTTCTACATTTTGAAAATGAAGTAAACTTTTAGTAGTTACAGTAGTATCCTAAAAAGAAAGAAAGGTATGTCCATTATGTCTTTAGCACTTATGTTAAGCAGTTGCCTGAGCATGTTTAAGCATCAGTGTAAAAGACAATTGTTCTCTAAGTTTTATGCTTCCTTTTCCTGATGCCTTCTGATATAGTACAGAAACCCATCTATTCTCTTGGCCCATGTAGGACATTCCAGTGCAAAAGAATTATCCTCCTTCTGACCTGTTCCATGGCCTTGGGAGACAGTAACACCTAATGTCTTTTAATATTTGTAGAGCAGTTTGCCATTTAGAAAGTTCTTTCATATCCATTGACTTAGTTAATCTTCAGTGGAAGTGGAAGTAGTACTGATATCTCCTACTGAGTGCTTACCCTGCACTAAGCTCAGAGGATAGACAACTACAATTACTAATTTTACAGACGATGAAACTGACTCTCGGAAAAGGAAGAATTGAAATTTCAGCTCTGTTATTGCTTTTTTTTTATTGTGGTAAAATATAGAGAAATCATATTTCTTTTAACCGTTTATAAATATGCAGTTCAGTGGCATTAAGTACAGTCACAGTGCTGTGTAACCATCACCGCTGTCTAGAACCAAAACTTTTTCATCATCCTCAACAAAAACTCTGTAACCATCAAACAGTAACAACCCCATTTTCCCTCCCACCAACCCTTGGTAACCTCTATTCTATTTTCTGTCTCTGTGAATTGGCCTATTCTAGGTACCTCGTGTAAGTGGAATCTGCAGTATTTGTCCTTCTGTGTCTGGCTTATTGCACTAAACGTCGTGTTTTCAAGGTTCATCCATGTTATAGCACGTAACGAAATGCCATTTCTTTTTTGGCTTAGAAAATCCCATTGTGTGTACATAGACCACAGTTTGTTATTCAACGGTTGATTGACACTTGGTTGTTTTCCACCTTGTAGGTATTGTGAATCATGCTGCTGTGATCATTGGTGTACAGATATTTGTTCAAATCCCTGCTTTCAGTTCTGTTAGATGTGCAGCGTAGGTAGTAGCAGAGTTGTTGGATCATAGCCTACTGCCAAATACTAAGCTCTACGCTTAACCTGTGAGAAAGTGCCAAACTGTTTTCTACAGTGTCGTCTTGTTTTTAAACAATTATCACAAATTTTAAGCATATACAAAAGTATAAAACTACTGTGAGTGTTCCTTGTATACCCAGGAACTCATCCAGCTTTCTTATTTACCAACTGATGGCTGTCATGTTTTATCTATACCCCCACCTGTTTCACCCCATTCCGTATTATCTTGAAGCAGCTCCGAGACAACATGTAAATTACACCTGTACGTTTTTGGTACGTGCATTTAAAATATAGGACTTTTATTCCTTAATATCATTTTTTAATATTAAATACCCAGGGAGTGCTCAAATTTGCAGTTGTCTCCTAAACGTCATAAAAAATTGTCTATAAGAATTTTGAATTAGATCCAAATAAGGTCCACACTTTGCCGTGGATTGTTAGGTCTCTGAAGTCTTGTTTAATCTATAGGTTCTCCCTCCATGTCTCTCTCACTTTTTTTTTCCTCCTTGAATTTTGTTTTTAAAGAAACCAGGTAATTTGTCCCATCTAGATGCCGATGATTACATTCCATGTGTTGGTAACATATTCTTCAGTCCTTTTATTTCCTGTAAATCGGTAGTCGATCTGAATGAAGCTTGCATGTTTTGTTTTGGCAAGACAGTTTCATGGGTGATGATGTGTTCTTCCATGGAGACGTATATAGTTGTGTCTTTCTGTGGTATTAGCAGTCACTGATGATTCATACCTACATCCATTAATTCAGTTGAGGCTTCAAAGAATGGTGAATTCTGTTGTTCTTTTTTTCACTTATTAGCTGGGTATATTTGTACGAGGAGAAGATTCCCCTCATCAGCTGTTTGGTTGCTCAGTTGTAGAGGCATGATTCTCTTCTTTTATTTAACAGTTTTCAAAATAATGAGTTGATTCACAAATATCCTCCAGTGTTGACCAGTTTTGTAAAATTTTATTTATTCCTCTCACCGTGGACTCCGTTACAGTTATTATTCTAACTGAGGCCCTATCTTTGGCCAGTTGGAGCTTCTCGGTGACTCCTGAGTCCTTTGGACATGACATCAGTTGTTTCTAGACTTTTTCAGTGGTCAGAGCTAGGAAATATGTACGTTTGTTTTTAATATTTTTAAAATATGTCATAGGTTCCTACTGCTACTTTCCATTTAAATTCAGAACTAGAGAATTTTCACTTATCCTTTTCTGTCTTCTATTGATAGTCTACTTTCTCCCACCTCAAGAATACCAGTTCTCAACAATGCCTGAAATTGCCTCTGTTTCCTAATTCGAATCCAAGTTCTTCTGACTCTATTCTACTACTCTCCTTAAATCACAGCCGCTTTATGGCCCTTGAAATGTAAGATAGAACATAAATGTAGGCAGAACTGTTTATATCATTTTGAGTTACATGTGCATTCATTCACATAGATTTGCTTTTCCTTTTGCATGCCTGGTAACTGTCCGTTCTGCAGTTTGAATGAAAATCAAGTGATAATTACTGGTTAAAGCAGCTTTGGAAAAAATGGCTCTCATCAGAATGACTGACATACAAAGTTTAATGTACTCTCCTGGTTTATATTCTGCCTTCTCTAATTAATTTTTTATTCTTTCCCTACAAAGGAAATAATACATATTTTCATGGTTTTGCCTTATAGGACTTACCAGAAACTCTTCCTTATTTAAAAATGTGTACAATTGGGCATCAGGTGTCAGATGACGACACTAGTTTTAAATTCCAGTGTGCTGTTAATGGGTTTCTGAAAGAACATAAAGATAACGGTGAGTTGCTTTTGTGTTTGTTTTTGTTTTTCCTTTACCTGAACTTTGGTATGCATTTTGAGTGGGGTTGGGGATTTTTAACATTTTTAATAGTTCTGACATTCGTGTCAAGTTGTGTTTGGTAACATTAAGGTGGAAATGTCAGATGGTGCTACTAGAGTACGGTGTTTTTCCTGTTTATGGTCACAAACAATTTAGTTTAGTTTGGAAAGTGATCTTTGTGAGAAATATGAACTGAGCTAGCTTACTTATCTCTTTTTTAAAAATTTGAATGGAAAATACATAAAAACATAAAAATGTTCTTTTGTCCTGTTTATTGGTTGAGAGGTGGAAGAAAAGGTTTAGACTCTCAGGTTCTTAGCGTACATAAAAGAGAAAACAAAAAGCAAAGGTTCAGAGTGAGACAGATCCCTAGAAGCAAAACAAAACAGAGTGGACCAGGTAGAGTGGCTTCCTCATCATATATGTGTTTAAGATATTTTTGCTGCTTTTACCCTTCGGGTGCAAGTGAGGAAGAACACTACCACCTCTTACTCTTATCTTCAGACAGGAAGAACTTAAAAGGCTGGTGTTTTCTTGTTTCCGCTTTAAGATCTACTCTGTTGATAGTAGGTGTTAATAGCGTGTGAATTTTAAGGATCCACTTGCCTTTTTCTAGCATCTAACTATCAGAAGGAACATGGTGTTCGCCATGTTTTAAGACTGAGGAATCTTTTGTCTTTGGAACACCACTGACGCCCATGTGAAAGTGTTCATTTTGTCCTCTTTCTAAATTTAGCCTGAGGAGTGTGCACTTTATTAAATCAATGTAACAGACAGTAAATATTCCGTGTATATATAAAATGATGCACGTATATACATAAAACAGGGAGTAGGGGAGAGGGAATAGAGATGGAGGTGGGAAGATAGGGGATAGGAGGCGAGAGAGAGAGGGAGAGACTGGAATTTCAAGATAAATGTTCATTCTATAACCTGGTTGCTTAATGCAGGTACTAGCTCTTAAATATCTTCAGCCCTATTCACAGATCTTCCGTGTACTTTAGCTTTAAAACTTGAGAGGCTTGGCCTGTCCTGTGATAACCAGGGTGTCTAGAAAGGAGGCAAATTATCTGATGTGTTTAAACTGTAGTCACAGAAATGTTACCTCTTAAGACGTTAGGGCGCAGCTGCCGGCCTACTCACTTCCTCCAGGCTCCTTTGTGTGTGTTCTGTCTGTTCCGCGTGGGCTAGAAGATCCTTACAAGTGCATGAGAACACGTTTGTAAACCTTGATTGTTCACATGTTATACCAAGTGTAGTCCATTGCATATGCTGACTCCTCTGTGGGTCTTCTGCATGCAGTGGGCTAACTTCACCATGCTGTCTGCCATTGCAGTCTCAGGACCTTAGTTATGATCCATTGGTGACTTCCTCTGCTGTAAGGCCCTCCCACAGATGCCAGGCTCACTGATAATGAGGAGGAGACTATACTACGCACTCCCTAGAATGGGTAGAGACTCAGAAAATGAATTGTTTCAGTAAACACCGAGAGCCTTATAGGTTTGTTGTTAGGGCACGGGGATACAGAGGTGAGTAGAAGTCTTTGTTCAGTAGCAACTTCCAGTTGTCTAGGAAGAGAAACATGTAGTGAGTCTAAGTGGGTTAATTATGATAAAAGAATCAAGTGCAGCAGGAATATAGAGGAGAAATTGAGGAAGGCCTGACTGAGGAGACAGCGTTTGAGCTGGGCTTGGGGGAAGAGGATTTTGCCGGAATGAGGAAAGGACAGCCCAGGTATTGGGGACAGGTACAAAAGGCCCAGGGCTTGAACTTGTGCTCTGGAGGGGCAGCCTCTGGTGTGACTAGAGGGTAGTGTGAAAGGGCAAAGAAGTCATACATTCATTTTCAGCAAATATTTGTATAACACCTTCTAAGTTGAAGGCACTGTTCTAGGAAGTAGGAAGAGAACAAAGCTCTTGCCCTTACGTACTTTCCATTCTAGTGGGGGAGAGCGATGAATAAATAAGTCAATATGTGGAGTGTCAAGCGGTGGTAAATGCTTTGGAGAATAACAAAAGAAGATGAAGAGGTGAGGGAATGTGGTAGGTGATCAGGGAAGTCCCCTCTATTAAGATGTCGATTGAGCAGAGCCTTGCAGTGAGAAACAAGCCATTGGATATCTGGGAGAGTGGAGATGGGGTGGGAGGGTGTGTTCTGGGAGAGTGGAGATGGGGTGGGAGGGTGTGTTCTGAAGCAGAAGGAATAGTAGGTGCAAAGTCCCTGAGGCACGCCTGTGCTTGGCATGTTTGAGGAATAGTAAGGAAGCCAGTGTGGCTGGACAGGGGAAAGTGAGTGAGGGCAGGGCAGTAGAGAATGAGATCAGGGGAGGCTGGCAGGGCAAAGGAGGGAGGTGGATGATGTAGGTCCTTGTAAGTCATAGTTTGAACTTATAATTCAGTTGGAGAGACAGACTGATATTTGTTTATAAAGAGTTCTCAATGCTGTGCTAACAACCTGGGCTGTATTCTGTGCTAAGTGAAGATGTTCAAGCGACAGAGCAATCCAGCCAAGTTTATATTTTAGAAAGATAACAGCGTCACTATCCAAGACACATTGTAGACTAGGTATGTAGTACGTGTATAGTGTGCTGCTCTTCTATAAACTACAGGATACCTGTTACGTACAAATACTTACATACAAGATACAAGTGTGAATGTAAGCACTTGGGAAATATCTGAAAGAACCACACAAGAAACTGGGAGAGTCGGACAACTTTCCATGTCCCGTATGATTGGAATGCTGAAGGGTACACACACGAACTAATGGACGTGTGCTACCAGCCTCCGGCTAAGGAGGGAAATTGCAGGCATCAGAATCCTCTTTACCGATCAAGCGCGTTAATCCGCCTGCGTGATGACAGTCATCTCGACACGCCACGCGGTGGCGCATGCGCGGTAGAAGGAGGTCCGCGAGCTGCGTGGGCTTGTGCCTAGGCGCCTGTGGTTCGTGGCCTTGTGCTGGCACCGGGGATGCCGGGTTGGCGACTTTGGCACTCCTGGCGGGGGTGACATGAGCCAGTTCGTCGGCCACGAGGAAGGGCGGAAAGCACATCCCGGAAAGGTAATGCGCCTTGGCCCCTGGGCGTTGCCGGTGGAGCTCGGAGCCCCTGGGCCTGGGCTTCCGTCTCTTGTGCTGTCGCCTGTCACAGTGGCCCCCGGCGCTGTGCTAGGGGGTGCTGGTCGTCTCGCGGCTCAGTTCATAGTAGCTGAAAGGGACAGTGTGTGATGTTCTGATTTCTCCCCATCGTTTTAAAAGGGAGGCTCTGGCCATTGCTCCTTGGGTAAAATGCAGCGGGACTGCTTTTTAAGATGGGACTGTCAGTGTTGGGGACCCTCCTTAATTACCAGGATGGAATCCCCTTCAGTTCCTCAAGCTGTGTTGTTTAGGCACAGAAAATGTGAGTAATAGGCACTGGAACTAAGTTTGAGTGAAAAAACGCACCGGTACCGCCGAGTTTTCCATCGAGACAGTTGATCCGTGTTGTCTCTTGGAATTATAAAGGGCGTACTGTTGCTTCCTAACCAGTGTCCTTTGAGAGCTCTACCTCTGTACGTTCAAATGATGAATTTTGAGGCTTTGCTCATACGTGGAGTAAACCCTTAAATTCCCTAAGACCTTCCTTTCCTCCGTCTCATACCCCATTAAGCCCGCTTCAGTTTATCTCCTGAATTTCTTCTGAATCTGTCAACTCTTCCTCAACATCCTAATACTGAACTTGCCTGTCTGTTGCAGTGAGGTCCTAACTAGTGTCCATATATCTTGTTTCCTTCCAATCCATTCTTCACACAAGAAACCTTAGAAGCAAGTTGGGACATTGCTCATAAACATGGCTCAAAAACATTGTTTTGAGAATAGAAAACAAACTGTTGGCCTTTAACACTCTGCGTGGTCTAGAATCCTGTCTGCTTCTCTGCTACGTGGACTCCAGCTTGGTGCCTCTCCAACTTTAATATGGGTATGCCTCTCCTGTGGATCTTGTTAAATGCAGGCTGTAATTCAGTAGTTCTGGGTGGGGCCTGGATTCTGTGTTTCTAACGAGCTCCTAGGTGACGGTGACCCTGAGAGCAAGGGTCCAGCTCCTGCCTTTCTCCCTTCTTTCTGGAAGAGCAGGACGTCTGCCCCCCCGGGAGGAGAAAACATCTGCAACGTGACTACTAGCAACCAGCTTCCCTCACAGGCAAGGGACCTTTACCACTGCTCCCTACCATTTTGTCTGAGGCGCAGCAAGCCAAAACACTGACATGCTGAGGTTTGCAGCAAAGAGGAGGTTTATTCACAAGGCAGCCAAGCGAGGAAGTGACGTGACAATAGCTCTCAAATCCGCCTCCCCAAAGGCAAGGGGCTTGGGGTATCTATGGGATAAAGAATAAAGAAGCAGGGCAGTATGAGGCATGGGGAGCATGAGGAAAGGTGATTGGGAAAAGGTGTGCTCCTCATTGTCCTGAGCTGGCGTAACTAGGCTGCGGGGCTCAGCACATTCTCAGGCTGTAGTTTTCGGCCCTCTGATGGCAGGAGGTCAAAAGGCACTGGGCCAGGTGGAAGATCGGTGGTCCTCTCCAGTCTTAACCAGCTCAGCCTAACTAGACACAGCTGATTCCAAGTTCCTGGACAATACCCGGGGCAAACATCTTATTGCTTATGCTACGTGCTATTTGGAGGACGTGCAAGTGTTCAAGCTACCTTGAGGAGTGAAGACAGGATTTGACTAATCCTTACACATGGTTTCACCTCCAGATGAGCAGAAGAGGCCTGTAGGCTGAATCTGGCTCCTGGCACCTGGAATTGGAGGCAGATGGTTTAAAAACAGGCTCTCCCGCCCTCTGTGTTATCTTAGGTAGATAGACTATTGAACCTTCCTGTGCCTGTTTCTCCACCAGCAGCATGGGGACACTCAGAGTCCCTCTCTTGGGGGCTGTTATGGGGGTTCAGTGAGCTATAGATGCATGCACAGGCACACGGGAGACACCCAGTGTGTGTTAGCTTCATGCTTACTTTTTATTAGGAGACCAGTATTGTTAGAAGATTTCTGGTTTGGACAACAGATTAGATAGGTGGTCATTACTATAGTTTATGCAACAGCAATTCACATTACCATTTGCAAAAAAGCAGTTGGTTGTCCAACGGGGATTATAAACATCCATTTACCATGAGCTACTGAACAGATACTTTACACAGTAACTACTTCAAGTACTATTTAAGATCAATTCTCTATGTTGTCTTAAGCAGTTGTTAACCCCCAATTTCGTGAATAGTACCAAGTAAGTCACTTGAACATCAGCTAGAGCAATCTGTTATCACTTAGCAAGCCTAAAGCTATAGTTCAACAATTTTATTTACTGTTCTATGACAAAAATGACTCTCAACAGCTATGCCCTGGATAAGTAATCAGCTAAAGCTAGTTTGACTGACCAAATCTGATTTACTGAGTTAATAAGCCAGTTGATTTAGAAAGGTCTAATGCATATTTCTCATCCATTCAGCATTCAACTGTTTCCCATGCCTAAAATGTCTTTTTTCCCATTCGTACATATCCAGATTCCTACTTCTGTGCCGTAGGGCTTGGCTGAACTACAACTGCCTTTAGTGACACTTTTCTCACCTGCACAATTGGAGATAATTTTAGTCTCCTCAAGACTCCCACGGGGTTACCTCTGTTGTGACACTTGACGATTTGGTGGCATATTTTACTTTATTTTATTTTAAATAGCCTTCCATTACTCCGTGCACATCAAACGGTAAATGCTTTCTCCTAGTAAACGTGTATAACGATTTTCTGAACTCTTCTGCTCTGGGCAAGATTCATAAATACACCAGGCAAACATAGTGAAAGAGGAGACAGTACTTGTGTTATATTCAGTTGGGTCTTGATACCTAAGTGTGACTCTTAACCAAGGATTATGCAGTAATTAAGGACACAGGTTAAAGTTGTTTAGAGTGTGTCCTAAAGTCTCCCTGGCAGAATTTAAATCTCTCCTCTGGAAATTGTAGACCTGAGACAAATTACTTCCCTAAACTTCATTTCCTACATCTGAGAAAGATAATAGTATCTACCTTGTAGTAGACTGAATAGTACCATTGCCCCCAAATGTCCACCTTCTAATCCCCAGAACCTATGAATGTCACCTTAAATGGCAGAAGGGACTTTGCCAATGGGATGAAAGTAAGGGTTTTGAGATGGGGAGATTCTTCTGGACTACCTGGATGGACCCAGATGTAACCACTGGTGTTCTCGTAAGAGAGAGGCAGAGGGAGTGTTTACTCCAAAGAGAATGTGATGATGAAGTTGGGGTTGGATTGATGTGGCCAGAAGTCAAGGAATGCTGTCAAGGAAACAGATTCTCCCTTAGAGCCTCTAGAAGGTGGATGGACGGCCTTGTCAACTCCTGGTTCCAGCCCAGGGAAACTGGTTTTGGACCTCTGTCTTCCAGAACCATAAGAGAATGAGTGTGTTTTGTTTTACGCAAGCTCATTGGTAGTCATTTGTTACAGCAGCCATAGGGAACTAATGCGTACCTCATAGGAACTATTTCTCCAATTAAAATGTGTGACTGGAAACACACTTGGTGGCATGTCTGACACACGGTAGGTATGCTACTGTGGGTAGTTCTTGGAAAGTAAAGCCTTGGTTTTTGAGGAATCATCAAAACCAGTACAATGGTTGCCATGTTTCTCCTTGTTCATCCTGGTGACAAACCTGTAGAGAGAGCTCCATCCTTTCCCACAGGACGCCCACCCCTAGTACTTACAGGGAAGAGGTTATGTCTCACTTCAGGCACCTTCCTCTTTCCCTTTCTACTTTTTGTTTCATTAATCTTCATCCAGCTGGCCTTTCTAAGTTAAAAAAACAAAACAAAACAAAACCATTTCTCAATGGATTCAGATACTACCCCAAGTTAATATTCCAACCATGTTCTTGTTCTTCTGGGTCTCACCACCAGAAATTTCTGAGCTGAAATCCTCTCTAGTTTCTAGGATCAGTCACTTTCTAATTTCTCCCTTCTCAAGTTCAGAGTCTTGTCAGTTTAGTCCCTTCCCAAACCACAACATCTATTAAGGTGACACAGCAAAGTGATGAAAGTCTAGACGGTCTGGTTTTCATCCTGGGTTTCTGCCCGCTACTTACTGTGTGGCATTAGGCAAGCTATTCAACCCCCCTGGGCCTCAGTTTCCCCCCAAAAAGGTGAATATTATGAACATTACCTACCTATAGGGTTGCCATTATGAGGATTAAGTGAGTTAATATTTGCTAAGCACTTAGAATATTACTTGTTATAGTCTAAGCACTACAGTTGTGCTTGTTAATAATAATAAATGCAATTCCAAGCGTATAACTTACTCAACTTTCTGTCATAACTTTGAAGTGTTGGTCTATCTGTTGGCCAGCGTTGCAGGGAAATGAGTCGAGGCATGGGCTGAGGCATTGCTACCAGTGCGTGGTGTGTTCCCAGAACTAGGAACAGCCGTGTGAAATAGGTAGTGGTTCTACTTGGAGACGGGGCAGACTGGAAAATGACAGCCCTGGAGGTGTGTCCATAGGTTTGGTGTCAGAGCTGCTGCCTGCTGAAGCACTGATGCCGGCCTAAGCCGTAAATGGGGGGGGCGCTGGGGAAAACAGGGGCAGAATGGAAAGGGAAAATAGGGGAAGAACGGAAAAAGATAGCCTAGGGAGGAGGTGTGGTGTCCATAGCTTCGGGGTCAGAGGTGCTGCCTGCTGCAGCACCGATGACACCCGAAGCCGTAGATGGGGGGCTGGGGAAAAGAGGGGCAGAATGGAAAGGGAAAACAGGGGCAGAACGGAAAACGAAAGCCCGGGAAGGTGGTGTGGTGTCCATAGCTTCGGGGTCAGAGGTGCTGCCGGGAGCAGCACCAATGACACCCGAAGCCGTAGATGGGGTGCTGGGGAAAAGAGGGGCAGAATGGAAAGGGACAACAGGGGCAGAACGGAAAACGAAAGCCCGGGAAGGTGGTGTGGTGTCCATAGCTTCGGGGTCAGAGGTGCTGCCGGGAGCAGCACCAATGACACCCGAAGCCGTAAATGGGGTGCTGGGGAAAAGAGGGGCAGAATGGAAAGGGACAACAGGGGCAGAACGGAAAACGAAAGCCCGGGAAGGTGGTGTGGTGTCCATAGCTTCGGGGTCAGAGGTGCTGCCGGGAGCAGCACCAATGACACCCGAAGCCGTAAATGGGGTGCTGGGGAAAAGAGGGGCAGAATGGAAAGGGACAACAGGGGCAGAACGGAAAACGAAAGCCCGGGAAGGTGGTGTGGTGTCCATAGCTTCGGGGTCAGAGGTGCTGCCGGGAGCAGCACCAATGACACCCGAAGCCGTAAATGGGGTGCTGGGGAAAAGAGGGGCAGAATGGAAAGGGACAACAGGGGCAGAACGGAAAACGAAAGCCCGGGAAGGTGGTGTGGTGTCCATAGCTTCGGGGTCAGAGGTGCTGCCGGGAGCAGCACCAATGACACCCGAAGCTGTAAATGGGGGGCTGGGGAAAAGAGGGGCAGAATGGAAAGGGACAACAGGGGCAGAACGGAAAACGAAAGCCCGGGAAGGTGGTGTGGTGTCCATAGCTTCGGGGTCAGAGGTGCTGCCGGGAGCAGCACCAATGACACCCGAAGCCGTAGATGGGGTGCTGGGGAAAAGAGGGGCAGAATGGAAAGGGACAACAGGGGCAGAACGGAAAACGAAAGCCCGGGAAGGTGGTGTGGTGTCCATAGCTTCGGGGTCAGAGGTGCTGCCTGCTGCAGCACCGATGACACCCGAAGCCGTAGATGGGGTGCTGGGGAAAAGAGGGGCAGAATGGAAAGGGACAACAGGGGCAGAACGGAAAACGATAGCCCGGGAAGGAGGTGTGGTGTCCATAGCTTCGGGGTCAGAGGTGCTGCCTGCTGCAGCACCGACGACACCCGAAGCCGTAGATGGGGTGCTGGGGAAAAGAGGGGCAGAATGGAAAGGGAAAACAGGGGCAGAACGGAAAACGATAGCCTGGGAAGGAGGTGTGGTGTCCATCGCTTTGGGGTGAGATGGGCTGCCTGGCTGATCTGAGAAAAGCGAGTGAAAGTGGGAGAGCTTCTCCCTAGCTGCTAACTCTTCTCAAGGTCTAGCACGCACTGAACACTGGCCTGCCGGCTCAGCCTGGGTGTTGCCATTGCATTGTACGTGTCACAGAGCAAGGGCGGGCGGGTCAGGGGGTGGGCTGGGGGCCCCACACAAGCCCAGCCCCTGGAGAAACCCGGCCCGAGGGCAAAGAGCCCGAGCCCTTCTGGACTTTCTAGCGGCTGGGACTTGTCGCTGTGGGTGGCACGTGTTTGGCACCGGATGGGCCACCATGCGGAGACTGTTGGGGACTGTGGAAGCCTTGTCCTCCAGAGCTCACGCTGCCTGGGCACCGGCTCTGCAGACCCCTCAGCCCTGGGTATGTATCGGCCAGCCCTTCCCCGCAACGGGGCCCAGAGGCCAGAGCCTGCCCAGAGCTGAGTGCAGGAGGCACCCAGAGCTTGCCAGGCTGTGGCCCGCCTCCTCCGTGGACCTCCCCAGCTTGTCCGCGAGCCCTGGAGACAGGAGCAGGAGCGCCTTCTCCAGGGCTGCTGAGCTGCCAGCATCACCGTGAGCCAGGCGGTGAAGGTTTCTGAGCAGGGGATGCAGAGCCCTGACCCGACTGGATGCTGCACCCCACGATGTCCCTTCCTGGCAGGTAGGTTCTTTCTTCACTTGTTTTTCGAAATTTGGTAAAAGAACATTTCAACCTTCGACTGTTCTTCAGGGTATACAGATGGTAGTGGCTTAGCCGGGATTCGAAGCAAGCCTGTGTGATTCCAGAGCTCGTGCTCTGGACTCTGGCGCCTCCTTATCATATATGCTTCATGTGTTACTTTTTCTTTTGTTTCTTGAAGTCCTTATGATACTTAGCCCTAAGTGCCATACCTGTAATGAACACATCCACTGCCCTGTAGGAGGTGTTCTTTTGTTCAACGCGTGAATTGGTCATCCACCACACTGGGTTCTAATCTCAGAAGATAGGTCAGGGACCACCAGTTGTCAGCATAGCACCATCCCACATTTCTAATTGAGGCTTGGAGCCTAGATTTTTCCCTTTGGTCTAGTTTGAAGGATCCAGGTAGGTAAAGCTTATATTCTAGATAAATCATGGGCTATCCTGAAAGGAATTCATCAATGAATTATTCTGTATGGATTAGAAGCCAGTTTCTCTGGCCTTCCTGGAGTATATCCAGTAAGGCATCTCATTCATGTCTAGAAAGCAAATATATCATTTATTGCAACTTCAGCGTGGAGCGATGTATTGGTTTAAAATAAAGTACGAGCAACACAATTTGGTCATTGTGAGTATGCCGGCTGGGTCCACTCTTTACTACACATATGTAACTCTAGAGCTTCTTATGCCCCATAGAGGAGACATACTCTTGTGTGTCTAGGACAAGGGAAACATGTGTTGTTATTCAGGAGCTGGAAGCTACAGCATGACAGGAAAGAATTGAAAAATCCTGGTCTTGGTCTACGCGTCACTTTACCTTGTTCGAATCTTGTTTCTTTGGCTTGCTTCATTGGAGTGTTTTCTCTCTCCTGGGACTGACATTGTGTGTTCTGTATCAGGCATGTGACATGTAGAAGTTTCAGAACCCAGAATCATATAGATCAGTAAAAATCTATATATTTTTGTTTAAAATCTATTTAAAATCACACTGGGCATAATTCATATATTCCAAAAGTAGTTTGACCCTCTGCTCATGAGATTCTTTTTATGGTATGTCGAAGCAAATTTGGACTTGCATCCCCAATAAACTTTGAGGTTGGAGGACACAAAAGCTTTTGCTCAGACCTAAATTCTGTCTGAAAAAAAAAGGGTAACTATTATAAGCCCTTTCTAACCTCTCCAGGAGCAGAAATGATTTACAGCTATGGCACTGAACCATAATTTCTTGATCTCGTTTGAGAAGAGTTCAGTAAGAAACAGTGTCTTGAGTTTTGTTCGTTGGTTCCCTGTTTTCTTGTCTTGCGTGCCAACAATCCACTGTAATACGTGAGTGAGTATGGCAGCAGGCCGAGTGTTCCCTGGAGCTCATTAAATGAACGTGTTTTCCTAAAATGACTTTTGTCTCCTTGTTTTCAGCCCCTCTTCTTTCCTCTGTCCTTTACTATAACCAGGGCTCAGCAAAAGCTGACTGGCTTTGTGCAGACCCTACTTAGGGTAGTCTTTTCTTCATTATTTTATTCATGGCCCCTCCATTTCATTGTTTGCCTTCTCGAAATGTGTTGAAATCTTTCTGTGGTTGATGACTTCCACAATGTCTTGGCTCTTATTGGTTGATTAATTTGGGTATTTCTACAGTTTTATTTAAACCTGGTTTCAGGAGGACCAGAAAGTAAATATATTTCCTAGTCTGCCATCTTGAGCTGAAAATCCCTGTGGATTTTAGCATCCAATGTTCCCATGGGTAAAAAACCCAACCTTGGCCATTAATAGATGTACACTCAAGATTTCAGCTTTTCTTGAGCAATCACTAAGGATTTAATATGCGGTCACTTCTAATGGGAAAATAGTAACTATCTCATGGCGTTGATTTGAGGATTAACTTAGATAATGGACAAGAAAATGCTTGGTAAGGTTTTAAAATCTATAAAAAATGTTTTTTGTTATTATTTGATTTGTTGCTATTTCAACTTTAGCTGACAGTTGTTTGTGACCTTGCTTATGTGAGAAAATGCCTTCTGGTTTATTGTTTTGAAAGCCAGATTATATTTTTCAATAGCTCAATGGAAATGGCATCATTTGTGAAGTTGAAGGGTGAAGGCATAAATGTTTCTTGACATTTGAATCAACTATTGGTCTTCTGGGGCTTGTCCTTATTCTCCTGCAGTCTCTAATCAACATGGCATCCAGAGAGATCCTGTTAAAACGTAAGTCAGATCATGTCACTCCAGGCTCTTCAGTGGCTTCTTCACAGGAAAAGCAAAGTCCTCAAAGTGCCTCCACAGCCCTAGAAATCTGGGCCTCTGTTTCCTCTCTGACTGTTTCCTTCTCCTCTCCACTTTGCTCCCTCTGTTTTCCACACACTGACATCCTTTCTGCTCCTTGGATACTCCAAGCCCACTCTTGCCTCATTGCCTTTCCATCTGACTGTTCCCTCTGCTTGTACTATTCACTTCCCAGATATGCACCTTGCTCCCTCTCACAACCTTAGGTTCCCTCTTAAATTTTATCTTCCCCAGAAAGCCCTCAGTGATCACTTAGTTTCAGATCGTAGCCTCCTCCTACCAGCTAACAATCTCCATCCCCCTTCCCCGCTTGCTGTTTTTCTCCAGCACTTACCTGATATACTAGTTATTCTACCCATTTATTCCATTTTTATTTACGTATTTACACTTACGATTTTATATTTGCTTCTTTACTTTTGTCTCTCCCCTCAGCTCGAGAGAGGCTATATTCATCTGTGTTAATCACTGCTGTGTTTCCTGAACATGCCTAGAAAACATACTGAAGAAGGGTGCCTGAAATTTGGTAAGGGAGCCATCAATTTTCTTGGCTGAATGAAGAAATATGTTCATAAATTAATGAACAAATCTCTGGGGTTTCTGAATTAAGGACTAATGGGAAGAGGAAGGCAAATGGTTGGGACAGGGTACTGCAAGAAGGAGTATTTGGAGTACTCTGATAGCTCTCCTAATAGATAATATTATCCTAGATAATGCATTCTGTAGAGTTCTTTTCGAGTGTGTTCAAATATCATTGAAAATATATGCATGCATATAAACCTCTGTTACTTTATTTAGTGCTTTACAAGAGCCCCTCAAGGAAGGGGTAGTAGCAACTATCAGTATCCTTCCTTTATGATGAGCTTAATTTATTCAAAATTACATGCTAATTTATTTGTAACTGTGAAACTAGACTTAGTTATTTAGTAGACCCTCCCTAGAAACCTATGACGTTAATAAAACCAACAAAACTGTGTTCAGGTTCCAGTGATACACACACTACAGACTCAATTATGTGTCATCCATTTTAATGAAGGGAAGAAGTGATTTAGCAAACACAGAGCAAACAAACAGAATATGAAGGTTTGTCCTCCATTAATATTAGTAATGGATAAAGTGGGCTCCAACGCCTTCAAGGTAGCTTGAGATCCATCATCTCTGTGTCATGGGAAGGGGGATGCTCGGCCAGGATGTCTTTCTGTGTCACTGAGAAAAATTTCCGTAATATATAACGATACTTACTGAAACGGATATGGGGCATTTGGGTAATTAGGAATCCGTTAGCATATTTTTCCGGAAGCCTTGACTACGAAATGAAGATAGTAGATTTGGACACTTGCAGCTATGCAGAAGTTGTTTGGGTATTCATCTTTATGCCGAATGAAGTAAGCTTATTTCATCTCTGCAGCTTCCCATATACCATTTTCCCACCTCTGTTTTGTGTTTGGAAAGACTTTTAGAAATTAAAACTCAAGTTAAAAAGTGAGTGACGGAAAAAAAAAAAAAAAGTGAGTGACGGGCTTCCCTGGTGGCTCAGTGGTTGAGAGTCCGCCTGCCGATGCAGGGGACGCGGGTTCGTGCTCCGGTCCGGGAAGATCCCACATGCCGCGGAGCGGCTAGGCCCGTGAGCCATGGCCGCTGAGCCTGCGCTCCGCAACGGGAGAGGCCACAGCAGTGAGAGGCCCGTGTACCGC
Organism: Delphinapterus leucas; assembly: GCF_059928025.1. Taxonomy (NCBI): domain Eukaryota; kingdom Metazoa; phylum Chordata; class Mammalia; order Artiodactyla; family Monodontidae; genus Delphinapterus; species Delphinapterus leucas. The sequence goes on along the minus strand of NW_028322266.1, from coordinate 1,128,568 downwards.
AAAAAAAAAAAAGAAAAAGAAAAGAAAAGAGAGTGAGTGAGAACTTAAATGATATATGGAATATTTTGTTGACTTAGAAGAGTATGCAGAATTAAATATGACCCAGTTGAAATGTTAATTTTATTTTAATGTGTATATTGGGGTGGAGTCTTAAAGGTGCCAGAAAACAAGCATTCACCCATCCTGTTTGGAACTGCAGCACACAGGCACCTTCAGTTACCAGTTCTGTTCATTCCACAGAATCATCTTGGGAAAACATACTGTTTTTTATGTACCTGGTGTATATCTTAACCAGTTTGAAGAATTTCCCAAATACCTGTTAATATGTAGTTCTCCGATTCCAATCTTGCCACGTCCTGTACCAGTGACACAGCACATAGGAGTTTTATTTCTCTTTCTTTCTCTGGGTTCTTGAGAACCCAACGAAAGAACAATAGAATGGCATCAAAGAGATCAGGGTTCTTGACTCAGATTTACCATAAAATAATAGTGTCCTCTTGGGAAAATTATAGTTGTTCTAGGCCCCTTTCCTTTTCTTTACTTTGACAGAGCTGCACTAGATGACCCCAAGTAACACTGCGCTCTTTGCAGTAGTAGCTTAGACGTTATTGGTTTTCTGAAACAAATGAAGACAGTGACACAGGAAACTGTGCAACATCTCTGTAACGATGTTTTCTTAGAGTTGCCTCCATTTTTCAGATGATAAGATGGCTGAGCACAGAAGTAGGTGTTTTGACCAGAGGTTCCAGAGTAGAGGGAACTGAACCACAAGTTTCCTTCATTCCTGAAGCTCACTTAGCCGAACCATAGGCTTCTGAATATTAAGCTGTAAAGCATATTATCAGTGTGCTTTAAAAGAAGCAGTTCTTCTAGGATTTCTAATTAACAGCAGACGGTTTTGAAATTCTTAGAAGATCATCGAATTTTGTGAGATTTACAGCTCTATTTTCCTGTCAAGCAAGTTGTATCAGTGCCAGACAATCATCTGAGCTTCTGGATGCTTCTCTGAACCTCTTGAATTTTTCTTCTTGCTATCTGAAATTCATGCCAGATAAGCCTTTTTGTAGAGAGCGTGTACAGACTTGTCTATTTTCATATAAGAAAGCGATGCAGTGAGCCAGGTCGGGGGTTAAGCCCTCATTCTCAGAGTGGTATTGAGCTCCTGGTGAAATGTAATCCTCATTTCCTCAGAATAGAAAAGCAGTTATCTCACGTTTTTAATGCCATTAACTCTTTATACATTTATGTATAATACATATATTTATTGTACCTACGAGGTGTGCTCTCTTTGGGAAGTACAAAGCTATTTGAGACGTAAGTTGTTCATTTTTTTGTTTTCCCACAAATACTGTGACCCTTTGAGCAGGAAGGTCTATGTTTTACTAACATCTAGAACAAGCAGCTAACGCGGTGTCTAAGATGTAGTCAATAAATATGAAATAGGTAAATGAACACATTTTTAAGGAAGGGCCAGGGCATGAACAAATAGAAAATTTTCATTTTCAGTCACAAAGCCACAACAGACATAAAAATGATACAGACAACAAGTGCTACGGTCATTCAAAGAAGGCATAGAATTGATACAACAAGGATCTCCCCTATGGCACAGGGAACTGTACTCAATATTTTGTAATAACTTATATGGGAAAAGACTCTGAAAACGGAATCACTGCGCCGTACACCTGAAACGGACACGACATTGTAAATCAACTATATTTCAATTAAAAAACAAACAAACAGACAACAGCAACAACAAAAACCCAAAGAGGTCATAGAAGTTCTTATGAGATTCCCGAAGAGAAGAGAAGCCAAATGAGGACGGGAGAGGCGGCTTTTGAATCCGTTCAGAGGAGAAGTCACAGAGGAACTAGTCATTGATCTGAATTTGAGATTAAGATTAAGATGAATTAATCTGAATTAATTAAGATTGCAACACAGGGATATTACAGATGAAGGTAATCACATAAACTTACTATACTGAAACTTGCAGAGGTTATGAGTGTTGCTCAAGATCCCAAAGCAAGTGCATTGTGGAATCAGAATTTTAAGTGAGGCCTGATGAACTAAAAACAAACCAGCACAGAAACAAGCCCTTCCTGTGACACCACGTTGCCTTTGAAGTCGTTTTTTTTGGTGGGTTGGCAGAAACTGGTTCCAGTGTTTCTTGCAGGAATGACTGGCCATAGGACTGGGCGTCGTAGCTTCCTGCCAGGCGACCGAAGGTCGCAGGCAGGTGGGTCACTGGGACACACGCGGAGGGGCTCCTGGCCGGCCCCCTGGCCGCTCAGTGCCCCTGCCCCAGAGCGGGGGTGGGGGCCTCAAAGCAGCCTTGTCTGAGTCCCCTGCCACTAGAGAGAGTATTGGCCCAACACTTGTAGAAAACGGGGACCTTGCTGGCAGTTCAGTGGAGGGACACAAATAAATCTTTGCCGACTTTCTGCTGAAGCTCACGAGGGTTCACTCCTAAGCCTCTTACAAGGTCAGCTGCCGAGGCTGCGAGAGATGAGTCAGGGCTCTCCCTCCACCACGGGGAGATCGCTGGTTAAAGCGCTCACGAGGGAGTGAACCGCGTGTCCGCACCGACACGCATGGGCAGACCTCGTCGATGCCTTCTGTCCGGGGTACGAAGCCCTCTCCTGCCTCTTCCAGGCTCTCTAGAAAGCATGTGCAGAGCCTCCCACTCCACCCTCGGACTCCGTGGGCCACAGCTGGAGGGACCAGCCAAGGAGCCGTGGCAGGAGGAGGCCAGAGGGCAGCAGGCCTCGGCCGGAGCCCGTCAGTCGGTCCCCATTCACACACCACCAGACGATCCTCTTGACCTGGGCAGTAGCCGCCAACCGACCGCTAAGGTGAGCCCGGCGCGCGCTTGGCTACCTGGCATGGCTGGGAACCCCAGGATCTCCTGGCAGAGGCGGGCATTCTCCTGGGCCGGGTCCGCGGGCGTCTGCGTGTGCAGGGCCTGAACCACCTTGGCCAGGACGATCTGGCACAGGTTGAAGAGGCCTGGGGCGTGGGAGGAAGGAGACGGGGGGCTGGCACCGTGTCCAGGCCGCGCTTGCCAGCCGGGCAGACCGGAAGCCCCCTTCCCTTCCCTCGGTCCGGCCGCATCTGGGTTGGCCTCCCGGGACTTGATGAGCTTGTCCAGCAGCTCCTGAGGGACGGTGCTGCCCGTGCCCCACGAAGACTGGCAGCAGCGCCAGGGCCTCACAGGGCACGGCGCCCCCGGCCCCAGAGCCTTCCCTCTGGTTCTCATCACCGGCTGTCACCAGACTTGCATGCAACGTGCTTTTCTTTTCTCTTGTCTTCTTTACGTCCCTCAGCCACGCAATGCGGTGAAGCCCTGACGCTCGCTGCCGCGTCGGTACACCCTGAGAACACGATGCTCAGCGAGCAAAGTCATACACAGAAGGACACACAGGGCGTGACCCCACTGAGGAGAAACGTCCAGAGCAGGTAGATCCACAGAGTCAGCGAGTGGGTTCCTGGTTGTCAGGGGCTGGCGAGGGGACGGAGTGATAGCTAAGGGCGTGAGGGACATTTTCGGGATGATGGAAATGGTCCAAAGCAGTAGTGACGTCTGTACGGCTCAGTAAACTGTCCCCACACGCCGCGGTGCAGCCTGTGAGAGCATCGCTCTCAGGATGAAGGGCTGACCACAGGAAGACCGAACGAGCAGTGGGTCCTGGGCCCAGACTCTCAGCTGGCGCCCCCCCACGTGGGGAAGTCACTGGGACTTGCTGAGCCTCCACGGAGACTGGCAGCAGCCCCCGAGCTCACAGGGCACTGCGCGCCCGGCCCCAGAGCCTTCCCTCTGGTTCTCATCACCGGCTGTCAGCAGACTTGCAGGCAACGTTCCTTTCTTTTCTTTTGTCTTTTTTAAAGGCAACTCTTGAGTACATGTATTTAATATGCAGGGAACCAGCCCTGACTCCTTGATCTGGGTCTTCCAGCCTCTAGAGCCTCGAGGACATCCATTTCCGTTATTTACGCGCCCAGTGCCTGGGGTTTGATGATGGAAGCTGACACCGAGGGCGTCACCACGTGTGGGGTGATGTCAGTGAAAGAATCCCGTGGCGAGGGCCTGCCTGAGGACCACGCATGCCCGGGCCCTCCCCGCCCCCGCCTGCAGCCCTGCGCCTGGGAGCGGAGCTGGTGCATCGCATGCCCGACGTCGTGGAAGTTGGTCTCCCGCTCATCATGCCGCAGCAGGGAGGGCAGGTTGGGCGTAGGCTTGGCGAAGTTGGCCACCATGGCCGCGATGGCGATCTGGCAGCTCCCATCGTGCTGTAGGCAGGCCGAAGCAGGCCGCGTGCCCGGACTTCCCCACCCTGCGGAGGGACGTGGATGGGGCCCCGCTTCCACAGAGGAGCCCCGGCCCACGGCCGACAGGTTCCCCCACCACGCACGCACCGAGGATAGAGGTCAGGTAGAACTTGCCGATGGATGACCTTGCCCGAGGCCGCGTCCCAGACCGTTTAGAGCCTCACGTCTTCGTGACACGTGCTCGTGCCCTCCTCCAGGTCGAAGGTCAGCCCCAGCAGCTCCTGGGAGATGCCCAGCAGCCCGCGTGTGACTGCCTGCACGGGGAAAGACTCCTTGAGCAGGTACTGGTCCACGTGGTAGCGCGTCTCCTCCCCCTGGTTCACGTAGTAGCGCAGGTCCCAGGCGTTGATGGGGCCGTCAAAGTGCAGGCCCCGCCTCTGGCACTCGGCCTTCTTTAGCTCCAGGATCACGGCCGCTCCTGCTCCCCGAGGGGCTTCAGCTTCTGGGCCAGCTCACCTGCGGGCGGAGGGGAGAGGCTCGGCTACGTCCCTGGGGCGGCCCCCCAGCCACCCCCGACCCTGCGCCCCTCGAGGCAGAATGAAGGGTCTGGGATGGTGACCCCCAAGGGCTGACACAGTGGGGTCTCAGGCAGCACCACGTCCGGTCAAGGTCCGCCTGACCCCGTCCCCACTGGGACTCAGGGGGAGGCGGTGTTACCTAGGACAGTGGCCACCACCTGGCTGGTCTTGTCCGTGTTCATCTCCAGCACAGAGTCGGCATGGTGCGGAACCCCAGCAGGCGGGACTTCAGGGCCTGCAGCCTCACCAGCTCCCTGAGGATCACGCAGTTCTCCTGGAAGCCAGAGACGGAAGGCGCTGGGGACCGAGGGCCACGCCCTCCCCACGGGCCCCGGGCCAGGTCTCTGCAGGCGGGCAGGGCTCCCAGGCCACTGGCGGGCACAGCCAATCCCCCTCCCTCCTCCTCCTGGCCCGGATTTCTAGACACTTTGGTGCTGTCCTAACACGTGGCCTTTATTAACACAGGTCCTTTTGGAAGCAGAAACGGCATGAACGTGATGGGCTCTAAGGCCAAGGGCAGGAAGAAATGCGGCCAGGCTCTCCAGGAGCCACCAAGGGGCCTCCCCGGGCTCAACAAGACAAACACGGCTGCCGTGCAGACAGTAGCTCAACCCCACGGCGCCCGAACACCCAGCCCCTGGACGGTGAGACACCTGTTGCTGCAGGTGGCCCGTGGCTCACTGATGAGGCCCGGCCCCAGGCGTACGCCACCTTCTCGGGGGCCACCTCTCCGGTCTGCAGTGGGGTTCTCCTGGGAGCCCCCCGTCACCACAGCACCAGCGTGGCCTGTCTGTAGCCCAAGAAGGTGGGGACGCAAGACTGTCCCCCGTGCCCCCCGCATCCCCCGCGAGGCCGAGCGAGCACCAGTGGTGTCTGCGGGGAAGGTGAAGGGCTCACGCACAGCCCCCATCTACAGAAGCACAGACTGCAGCCACATGCGCTATGGAACAAACACAAGTGTCCATGCAGGACCCGATGTCTGAATGTCAAGGCCATGCCCGGGCCACAGTGAGAAGGTGCATCCCCCATGCAAGCCACAGAGAGGGGATGGGGGGGTCCATCTGCGATTCTGAGCTCATCGGGCATCACCCCAGAGGGAGAGGGAGAGAGGTAGACAGAAGTACAGAGGGAGAGAAAGAGAGAGGGAGGGAGAGACGTCTCTCCCTTCCCTGGGGGTTCTCTAGTGCAGCCAAGGCTGAAAACCACGGCATTTTGGGAGATGGGTCCTCGTGGAAGAGTTAAATAGTCGCTCATGGCATTATCGACACATACTAAAAAAGGCCCCAAATCTTGGGGAGTCAGGGAGGGGAGTGTCGGCTGCCTCGTAAACGAGGAGAGATTGGGCATCAGAGGAGGTGCCTGTGCAGCCTGCGCCCAGGGCCCCGCAGACTTCATCTCCCAGCGGTGGTCCTGGGCTGGAAGTCAGCGGGGAGGTCAGGCTGTCCAAGCATCAACGTTGACTTCAGGGCTGATCTAAAAGGCGCCTGGTGTTTGTTGAAGCAGAAAAAGGAGAAAGCAGTAGGGAGTGGATGGCAGTGGGAGGGGGAGGGAGCCCCCCTCCTCAGCACTTCTACCGCTCTCCCTCTCTCTCTCTCTCTCTCTCTCTCTCTCTCTCTCTCTCTCTCTCTCTCTCTCTCTCTCTCTCCCCCTTTCTCCCTCTCTCCCTCTACCTCGCTGCCTCTCACTCTCCCTCTCCCTCCATCTCTCCCTCTGCCTCTCTCCCTCCCTCTCTCCCTGTCCCTCTCTCTCTCTCCCTCTTTCCCTCCCCCTCTCCCTCTCCCCCTTTCCCTCTCCCTCTCCCCTTCTCCCTCTCTCCCTTCCTCTCTCCCTGTCCCTGTTCCCCTGTTCCGCACGCTCTGGCTCTACCTCTTTCCCTCTTCCTCTCCCTCCACCTCCTTCCCTCTCTGGAGAGGGAAGGAGGTGGAGGGAGAGGGAGAGAGAGATGGAGAGGGAGGGGGGAGAGGGAGAGAGAGGGTGGAGAGGGAGAGAGTGATGGAGGGAGCGAAAGATGTCTCTCCCTCCCTCCCTCTCTCCCTCCCTCTCTCCCTCTCCCTCCCTCCTTCTCCTCCCTCTCCCTCTGGCTCCAACTCTCCTCCCTCCATCTCTCCCTCTCCCTCACTCCCTCCCAGAGAGGCAGAGATAAGGCAGAGGGAGAGAGGAAGAGGGAGAGATGGAGGGAGAGGGAGAGGGAGGGAGAGGGAGAGAGGGAGAGGGAGAGAGGGAGAGGGAGGGAGAGGGAGAGAGGGAGAGGGAGAGAGGGAGAGGGAACTAGGTCTCTTCCTCCCTCCCTCTCCCTCTCTCCTCCTTCTCTCCCTCTCTCCCTCTCCCTCTCTCTCTCCCTGTCCCTGTTTCCCTGTTCCAGTCTCCCTCTGCCTCTCTCCCTCTCCCTTGTCTCTGCCTCTCCCTCCATCTCTCCCTCTCTGAGAGGGAGTGAGGGCGAGGGAGAGATGGAGGGAGAGGGAGTGAGGGCGAGGGAGAAATGGAGGGAGAGGGAGTGAGGGCGAGGGAGAGAGGGAGGGAGAGGGAGGAAGAGGAAGAGTGGAAGGGAAAGGGCGAGGGAAGGAGAGGGGGAGACGGAGGAGAGAGGGAGAGGGAGGGAAGAAGAGACCATTTTCCCTCTCCCGCTCTCCCTCTCTATCTCTCTCTCCCTCTGTCCCTCTCTCTCTTCTTCTCTCCCTCTCCCTCCATCTCTCCCTCTCCCTCTCTGTCTCTCCCTCCATCTCTCCCTTTCTGGGAAAGAGTGAGGGAGATGGAGACATGGAGGGAGAGGGAGGAGAAGGAGAGAGGGAGGGAGAGAGGTGTAGAGGGAGAGAGGGAGAGACGTCTTCGCTCCCTCCCTCTATCCCTCTCTCCCTTTCCCCCCTCTCTCTCCCTCTCCCCCTCCCTCTCCTGCTCTCCCTCTCCCTCTTTCCCTCTCCCTCTCCCTCCACCTCCTTCCCTCTCTGGAGAGGGAAGGAGGTGGAGGGAGAGGGAGAGCGGAACAGGGAAACAGGGACAGGGAGAGAGGGAGGGAGGAAGAGACCTCTTTCCATCTCCCTCTCACCCCCCCTCTCCCTCTCCTCTCCATATCTCTCTCCCTCCCTCTCCCTCTCCCTCCATCTCTCCCTCTCCCTCTCTCCCTCTCCCTTGTCTCTGCCTCTCTATCTCTCCCTCTCTGGGAGGGAGTGAGGGAGATGGAGAGATGGAGGGAGTGGGAGAGTTGGAGGGGGAGAGAGGGAGGGAGGGAGAGAGGGATAGAGGGAGGGAGCGAGAGAGGGATAGAGGGAGGGAGGGAGAGGGAGTGAGAGGGAGGGAGGGAGGGAGGGAGGGAGGGAGAGACGGTCTTTCGCTCCCTCCCTCTCTCCCTCTCTCCCTCTCACCCCTCTCTCTCCCTCTCCCCCCTCCCTCTCCTGCTCTCTCTCCCTGTCCCTCCACCTCCTTCCCTCTCCGGAGAGGGAAGGAGGTGGAGGGACAGGGAGAGGGAAAGAGGTAGAGGGAGAGCGTGCGGAACAGGGAAACAGGGACAGGGAGAGAGGAAAGAAGAGAGGGAGAGGGAAGAGGGACGGGGGAGGCAGGAAGAGGGAGGGGGAGGAGGGAGAGAGACGGGGGAGAGCGAGGAGGGAGAGGGAGAGGGAGGGGAGAGGGAGAGGGATGGGGAGAGCAAGGGGGAGACGGAGGTGGAGAGGGAGTTGGGAGAGGGACAGGGAGAGGGACGGGGAGGGGGGAGAGGGAGGGGGGAGGGAGAGAGGGAAAGAGAGAGACGCAGAGGAAAGAGGGAGAGGGAAGAGAGAGAGGGACAGAGGGAGAGGGAGAGAGGGAGGAGGAGAGGGACGAGAGGAAGCAGGGAGAAAAGAGAGAAAGAACACACCATCTACATTTCTGTCAGATGACACCGGGGATCCTTACACAACCAGGAGAAAATAAGACAGCGAGGCTCTTTCTCAGCTGGAACTGGAACTGCAGATGGGGCCAAACACCACCAGGGTGGCCACACATGTCCAGCTGCCGCCCCAGCCCCCTGAGTCTGGTCACCAGGGCTCTGAGTGTTTGCTCCAGGGACCTGGGGTTCACCCTGTCACCCTGGAGGTCGGGCGTAGACAGCATGGCCCCGGGCTGGACACATAGGGAGAAAAGCATCCCCACAGGCCAGCTTGTGCGAGCCGATTCAGCTGCCAGATTTTAGAGGCCCGGGATCACCGTGTGGCCCATGAAAGCCAGGAGCCAGGAGGGTCTTGCATCGGGATTCCTGTCCGTTGGACTGGAACGTTTATGTAAGGAGTCTTGGAAACAGTGGTAACAAGACTGAATTCGAAGGAGCTTTAGGATATTATGGACCACTCCGAAGTGTGTGGGTTGCTAAAAACCCTCCCGGCTTCACTCTTGTTGAAAATGAAGATCCCCGAGATGCAGCGGATGCTGTCTGAGAAGTAGACGGGAGAACACTCTGTGGCTGCCGAGTAAGAGTGGACCTGTCGAATGGGGAAGGGAGAAGTCGAAATCGTGGCCGCCTCCTTCTTGGGGTCGTCGCCCTCGAGATGATTATCGGAGGAGGAGTCCTCCCCCTCACCACAGATCTCCAAGACGGAGAAGCTTCTCCCGCAGCCGGAGCAGGTCCCTTTAGTAGATATAGGAGAAGAGAGAGATCACTGTCCCAGGAGAGAAATCGCAAGCCGTCCCGATCTTTCTCTAGGTCTCCTAGCCGATCCAGGTCAAATGAAAGGAAATAGCAGACCACTTTGCAAGAGGAGTGGTGCACAGGAAATACCTTCATTTGACAGGAGTATGTACAGAAAATTCAAGTTTCGTTTGAGACTTCCGAAGCTTGATGCACTTTTTAAATGTTTTAGCTGTTCCCGTTTGTTTGTCTCTTGGGACAGTGACACATAAAGGTGTCATTCTCTGTGGTTTGAAATGGGTCATATGAGGCATGTAATATGAAGAATTGTTTCTTTACAATGTTCTCTTAAGCAGAATTGAATTTGCTTTGAATTTTTGGTCTTGCCTAGACTGATAATAAAACTCTAACTCCTGCCCACCTAAAGTGTGATGTTTATCATTATGGAAACAACACTGGCAAACATTAAAAAGACTTTCTGTAGCTGGGATGTGGTATGCAGCTGTAGTCAAGCAAGCAGTCTTTAAAAGGTACTGTGAACACAAGCCAGCAGGTAGAAATGAAAGCCGCACCCTTACCCTAGATTAGAGGTTTAAGAATTCCACTAGTCTTCACACTGGACAAGAGCTTGTCCAGTGAGTTTAGCATCTAAGAAGTTTCAAGGAAGTTAGTTAACCTTTGAGTTAGGTCATAAGTCCCCTCTGTGATTGCTGTACATGAATACATAGCTCTTTGTAAAGTTTTTTGGAAGTTGAGATTATCAAGACACCAGTGTCCTGCCAGATTAAGAGTATATTGTAGAGCTGAACTTTGAGTTACTGTGCAATTTTTTTTTCATGCTGTCATTTGTAATATGTTTTGTGAGACTCCTTGGGATTAAAGTTTTGGTTCCAAACGGAACAAAGAAAACAAAAAAAGGATCCACCTGCCAATGCAGGGGACCCGGGTTCGAGCCCTGGTCCGGGAAGATCCCATGTGCCGCAGATCAACTAAGCCCGTGGGCCACAACTATTGAGCCTGCGCTCTAGATCCCGGGAGCCACAACTACTGAGCCCCCATGCCACAACTACAGAAGCCCGCACATCTAGAGTCCGTGCTCCGAAACAAAAGAAGCCACTGTAATGAGAAGCACATGCCCGCAACAAAGAGGAGCCCCTGCTCGCCGCAACTAGAGAAAGCCCGTGTGCAGCAATGAAGACCCAACGCAGCAAAAAAAAAAAAAAAAAAAAAAAAAAAAAAAGACGCTACTGGCCAGGTGATCAAGGGTAAAATTGTTTGTCACAAGTCCCGTTGATGGTGTGTATCCTTGATGTGTGTATCCTTGATGGTGTGTATCCTTGATGATGTGACCTGAGGAGAATGACATTTTTATCTCTGTCTGGATCTTCCGCCCCAAACCCCATAACTCCAGCCCAACCATAAGAAAAACATCAGAAAACCAACAGACAAACAAATTGAGGGACAAAATACCTGACCAGTCCTCCTCAAAACTTTCAAGGTATCAAAACCCAGGGACGTCTGAGAAATGTCACAGCCCAGAGGAGACTGGGACAGAAAAAGGGTGTTAGGGGAAAGCTAGGGAAATTCTAATAAAGTGTGGACTTCAGTTAATAATAACGTATCCATCTCGGTTCCTTAGTTGGATAAGCATGTCGTACTAACGTACTAAAGTACTAACGTGTTGGAAATAGGGGTACTGGGTCGGGGGTCCACAGCACTCTGTACACTCTGTACAGATCTTTGCAACTTTTTTGTAACTCTAAGCTATTCTAAAATTAAGCAACTACTAAACAGAGATAAGAATGTTATTTCCCTGATTTGAACATGGCTGAGTTTGTTTTCATGGTCACATTTGTGCTATCTGGATGTGTCTTGGAATCAGTAGCAAAGGAGAGTTGCCAGCCCCTGGGAAGATGCGGCTGGTTTGCAGGTGGCTTGCTCTGGAGCTGAAGACCAGGGTGGGAAGTCTGCAGCCTCGGGCTGCACTTAGAACCATGGGAGGGGATGGGCCAGCTCAGTTAGGGATGGAACCTATAAATAAAACTTTTTCTTTTCCATTATGGCTTATCACAGGATATTGAATATAGTTCCCTGTGCTAGACAGTAGGACCTTGTAGCTTATCCATCCTATATTTAATAGTTTGCGTCTGCTAACCCCAAACTCCCAATCCAACCCTCCCTCACTCTTTCTCCCCCTTGGCAACCACAAGTCTGTTCTCTATGTCTGTGAGTCTGTTTTTGTTTCGTAGACAAGTTCATTTGTGTCGTATTTTAGATTTCACATATAAGAGAGATCGTATATGTGTCTTTCTCTTCTGACTTACTTCACTTAGTATGATAATCTCTAGGTCCATCCACGACGTTGCTGCAAATAGCATTATTTCATTCTTTTTATGGCTGAATATATTCCATTGTATATATGTACCACATCTTCTTTATCCACTCACCCATCAGTGGACATTTAGGCAGCTTCCACATCTTGCCTATTATAAATAGTGATGCAATGAACACTGGGGTACATGTATCTTTTCTTTCTTTTTCTTTCTTTTTTTCTTTCTTTTTTCTTTCTTTTTCTTTCTTTCTTTCTTTTTCTTTCTTTCTTTCTCTCTCTCTTTCTTTATTTTTTTGTTACACAGCATGTGGGATCTTAGTTCCCTGGCCAGAGATGGAACCCATGCTCCCTGCACTGGAAGCACAGAGTCTTAACCACTAGACCACCAGGGAAATCCCAGGGGTGTATGTATATTTTTGAATTAGAGTTTTCTCCAGATCTATGCCCAGGAGTGGAATTGCGGGACCCTATGGCAGCTGTATCTGTTCTCTGCACGTCTCACATCAACCACGTGCACTCCAATCCTTGCTCTCAACGTCATCTTCGGGGAACACAACCTGCGACAGGGACCTTGACAAGAAGAAATGGCTCAGGGAAAAGCTAGCTGCACAGGGAGGAGATAGAGGCCATCGACCCTGGGGTGTGGCGGGGAGAGTGGGCACAGAGATTGGTCATTTCGTCCCTGATACTCAGCCCTCCTGGCTGCCCCACTCTAGGTCACCTCGGGATACAGAGGTGACCCGGTTAGAGTCCCAGCCTGTGCAGGAATCTCGGGGCACAAGCGGGTCTGAATAATATTAGTGCAGGGTCTCCCCCATGGCACTGGGGTTATTTGGGGCGGGTCATTCTCTGCTGGGGGCCCCTCTTGGGCACTGTGTGGGGTTCAGCAGCATCCCTGTCCCCAGCCATTTGATTCCAGGGTCCCCTCCCCCCCAGTTGTGACAACCACAGATTTTCCGCAGACATCACTGAAGAACTGGGGGAGGCGGAAGCAGGATGGCCCTGGGTGAGGACAGCTGTGTTGAAGCAAGCAGCCTGGCTTAGGGCAAGGTCTGCCCCAATCCCGTCAGAGCCTGCATTTAGAACTGCCCCTTCCCTCTCCCACCTCCCATGCCCTGCAGTGGTCTCCGAGACATCATCCCCATGTAAGAAATCACACCTTCTCAGTTTACTGTCCCCAGCACCTAGAAGAGTGTCTGCTATGTAGTAGATGCTTCATAAATACTTGCTGAATAAAGGAGTTGAATAAAGGGATGAGTGGATGAATGAATGAAGGTTACCATGGAAGGAGGGGGGAGATTCCCTTTCTGGCTCTCGGGGATTGGGATATCAAGTGAAAGATCCATCCTAAATAGGCTGACCAGCCTTCTGGGTTCCCCAGAAATGAGGGTTTCCCCATAGTTCCAGCGCTCAAACCTGAGTGGTCCTGGGCAAAGTGGGGGCGGGTGTTGGTCACCCTGTGTAAACACAGTAACAATTCCAACTGCAATAGCAATGGCCAAGGACCTCTACGGTCTTACTGACCAGGCACAGTTCTTCACCTGGCGGGGAAGGGTGGGCCAGGATTGGAATTCCGGTGATCCAGGGTGGGCGGGTGAGGGCACACCCCGGGCTTGTGTAGGGGAGTCCAGGAAGGTTCTGGAGGAAGTGACAGTGACACAGGAGGGAGGGAGGAGTCTAAGGAAGAACGTCCCACACGACAACGTGTGCCAATGGCCCTGGGCCCAAGGTCACACCTGACCAGGGCTTGCTTGTTTTCTTTTTTTCTAATTTACTTTTCCCCACATGGATATGCAATTGTCCTAATGCCATTTATTGAAAACTCCTTAATTTCCTCACTTTCTGTCATATCAAGTTCTCATCTATCTGTTTCTGGACCTTTATTCTCTACCATAGAGCTATACGTCCCATCCTTGCACCACTAGGGCTGTTTCATCACTATAACTTTATTTTTTACTCATTTATTTCTTTGGCCGTGCTGGGCGGCATGTGGGATCTTATTTCCCTGACCAGGCTTTGAACCCGCACCCCTTGCAGTGGAAGCTCGGAGTCTTAATCGCTGGACCTCCAGGGAAGTCCCCAGGGCTTGCTTTGACATCCATCGAATGGTGGCGGGTGGGCACGGGGAGCAGCTGTCTGTGAGCCACCCTGTGTAGAAATGCAGGGTGGAGGGCAGGACAGCTGGAGCGGGAGGGGAAAAGGCGGAGGAGGGAGGGAGGGAGGGAGGGATGGCGGGCGGGCGAGAGACAGACAGAGAGTTTCCGGAGACAATAGCTCTGGCCGTGTCCTAGGGCATGAAAGCTGAAAATAGCTCCTAGTGCCGGGAGCCCTGGAGCCGGAGCCTGGGAGCCATTGTGACTGGCACTCCTCCCTGGTGTGTGTGTGTGCGGGGGCGGGGGGCTCTGGACTTCTCAGGCTGGGAATGGGGTGCACGGAGCAAGGACGGAGCAGGGACGGAGCAGGGACCCTTCTCTCTGGGACCTCGCAGGCCATCCTTAGCTCACAAAGCTGAGCCACTCCCGGCCCTACGAGGGGGGGGCTTATCCTCCCTGTCCCCTGGATCACACCCCCTCACACACGACTTCCCCTTGTGTGCTCCCAGCAACCAAGAGAATCTGTTTTTAAAAGATTTGGGGGAGGGGGGTAAACATACAAACAAGAGCAGAATGGATACTTTTTCCGAATGGGAATGGCTCTGTGTAACCCCTTCCCCAGGGTAACCAGAGTCCTGACCTCTAACACCCTTGACGAGTCAGCCTTGGTCTGGGCTTGCAGACCCACGGAAGCTTCCTCATCCCCTCCTTCAGACCCCGTCTCTCCCTCGGCGTCTTTGTGAGAGGCACCCGGGGAAGTGGGACTGCTAGGCTGTACTGCTGCTAGAACTGCACCTGGGCTCCACCAGGCTCCAGCCCCCCGCCCTGTGCACCTCTCTGTCCCTGAGGCACCTCAACTGGTAGGAGCGGCATCACCTTCCCTCCCGGGACTTGTGACACTTAAGGGAGACACAGAAAGGACAAGCGTTTGGCTCCCTGGCTGGCAAAGAGCAGGTGCTCAATTGTCATAAGTGGCCGTATCAGTGAGGGTTCTCCAGACAAACAGAATCCATAGGGTGTGTGTGTATATACACACACACGTACATATGTACACGCATACAAAAATATACAGCTGTGTATATATGCAGTACGCATACAGACATATACACATATAGTATATACAATACGCAAATACAAATATACACACATATATATAAAATGCATGGTTTGTATATATACAGTATGTATACACACATATACACGTAATATATACAATAGACACATACAGATACACTATACATACACACATATGAAATGCATCGTTTGTGTATATACAGTATGTACACATACGTATAACATATGCAATGTACACACCTAGGTACGTCTATATCATACATATATACACACATAGAAAGATATTTAGGTGTGTATATATACAGTATACATACATACACATATAATATATGCAATACATACACGTACATACATATAGACACGCATATACACCTACATAGAAAAGCATGTAGAATAAAAATATATATGTACTGCATATATAAATTCCTTGTATTCGTTCCTCCTTTACGCAAAGTGGACCAATTTCAGTGTTAATGTCTTCTGAAAAATACCTTCCTGGCCACATCTGGAATAATGTTTGTGGTTGCCGGGGCCCCACGCAGTGCGCACATGAGATTAACCATCCCCGTGGCGATGATGACACTTTATTTTCTCCCTTGACCATTGTCACTACTATTCCAATTAAAATGGCAGTGCTATGAGGGCAGGGCATTTCCTTTTTGGCCAGTACTGAGCGTCCGCGGTCTGGTGCCTAGCATAGGCTAAATACACGGCAATTTTGTGAACAGAAGCCGGGATTCCAGCTGTCATATTTAATAGGAATTATAGTCTTATTATTGGGGGGGAGGGGTTGTGTCACGGTACGTCGAGGTCGGGAGTCGAACTCGCCACCACTGGCCCTGAGAGGTTTGGCCGGGTCCCCACTTCGGGCCGGTGGGTGTGGCCAGGGGCAGCCGATGACGTGCGTATGTGCGTGCGTGCGTGCGTGCGTGGGAGCGTGCGTGCCTGAGAGCGTGCGAGTCCACGGGGCGGGCCGCGCGCGCCGGGAGTGTTTCAGCCCGGCCCCCGGCTCATTGTGGTCGCCTCACGCCGGCCCGAGTTCGCAGCAGCGCTGGAGGCCCCGGGCCTGTGAGCACAAAGAGGGAGCCGGGGGCCGGACGGGAGCGCTGTGGCGGCAGCGGAGGCCCAGGCCAGGCCCCCCTCAGCCTCCCGCCTGCCCGTCTGCCCCGCCCCCGCCGGCGGCGCCGCGCCCCTCCCCCAACCGCCAGACTAGCGCGGTGCGGGGCCCGCGCGCGAAGACATGGGGGGGAAGCTGGAGCTGAGGCTGGAGTCGCTCTTGGGGACCGAGCCCGCCGTCTACCCGTGGCCGCTGCCGGTCTACGTAAGTGCCACCCGTCCCCTCCTCCCGGACCCCCGCTCCTGTTCCCCCACGGCGCGCGCTGAGCCCACCGAGAAACGGAGCGACTCGAGTCGCCAGACCCTCTTTGGAGCCCCCCTTCCCGCCCCGCCGTGGTTCTCCGCGGCAGTTTCCAGCCCCCGCGCGCAGGGTGGGCAGAGGGGAGCCGGCGCCGGCCGGGGGCGCCGACTCGGCCGCGGGGACCCCGCGCTTCCGAGGGGCGCCTGAGCCGGTCTGCGGTTGGCTCTGCAGGGCTGGGGACCCCGGTCCCCCCGGGCCTGGACTGCCGGCGGGCTTGCCCTTCTGTACTTTAGGATCTGACACGTAGGGTTTCTTTTTCCTGGTAGTTTATTCTTAGCTCTGCCAACGTACTTAGTTTTTAAAATTTGTTTTTATTTTTCAGGGCACCCTTTCCTCCCTCTCTCCAGTTTTTTTGTGTTTCTCTTTTGTTTTGTTTTAGTGAGGCATTTTGTCCCTCTGATCTTGAGTGGGTGGGCTGGCAGGACACTTGGAGAGGAGGCGTTCTGTCCCCTGATCTTGAGTGGCCTTTGGAAAATGACGGGCCAGACGGAAATTAAATTGATATATAATATTGTATCCGTCCAAGGTGTACAATGTGATGATTAATATATATATAGTGTGTGTGAAATGATTACCACAATAAGTTTAGTTAACCTTAATTCACATAATTACAAATGTTATCTTTGTGATGAGAACTTTCAAGATCTACTCTCTTAGCAACTTTCAAACATAAAATACGGTATTGTTAACTGTAGTGACCGAGCTGTACATTACATCACCATTACTCACTTGTCTTATAACTAGAAGTTTTTACCTTTTGATCATCTTCCCTCATTTTCGTCACCTCCAACCCCCAGCTCTGGCAACCGTCATTCCATTCTTTCTATCATGAGTTCAGTATTTTAGATTTCACATATGAGATCATAAAGTATTTATCTTTCTCTGTCTGACATTTCATTTAGCATAATGCCCCCCAAACCCACCCATGTGGTCACAAATAGCCAGATTTCCTTCTTTATCATGGCTGACTAATAGTAGGTTGTATGCACCCCCATTTTCTTCATCCATTCATCCACAAGAAAACACTGAGGTTGTTTCCATGTCTTGGCTACTGTATTGGGTTGGCCAGAAAGTTCATACAGTTAATGAATACACTGTTCAGTCAAACTTGGTGAAAATGAGTCTTTTATTTTTACTTAAAATAAATCTTTGACAAAGCCAGCTAGGCATCCCTTTGAGTAACGACTTATATCACATTGAAATATTTTAAACATATGAACAGTAATAGCTGAAATGACAAATGTTACTAATATTGACACAATTTATCAAGGAGAATAGGTTAGAATATGTTAAAATGCAGGTGGACAGTGAAAGAACAACTATAACTTTTAACTAAATATTGTCTTGATATTTAGACCATTGGTTAAAATCATGATAACAGGTTTCATCCGTTTCAAGAAAGCAGAATATTTGCAGATCACTTAACATTTACTAGGTATGTTCTCAGCCTGGAAGGATGTATTTCACTTACATGTGTCATTTAATTTAAGCACATCCCTCTGTAATAGATAGTGGTATCCCTATTTGCAGATAGGAGACAGGCTCAGAAAGATTAAGAATGTTACCTAATTCTAGTAAGTAGCCAAACCTAAACTGATCTAATTCCAGGGCAAAGCTCTTTCTGGCACATCAGTGTGGGTCTTTATCTCTTTGAGAATTGTTGAACATTAAAAGCCTTCTTCCAGGTAAATGCATAAAGAAACAACATGAGCAATGATATAACAATACAAGTCTCACTAAATAATTGGTGTGTTTGGCCTTGCTTTTGCTGATAGATCTTTTGCAAAATTGCTTTTCTCTGAGATATTTAAAGTGGACTTTAACTATTTTCTTGGAAGGCTTTCCTAAATTATACCTATCAGAAAGCTGCTTTGCTTTAAGGCCGAAGAAAAATGAAAGCTTACTTAACTACACTTAGGTGCCAGGGTCATACTATGAGCTCTACACCTGCCAGGATTCACGCTAAGATAGATAGGGTGGCTCAGCAAACTGTCCATAGTCCTGTGATTTCTTTCTGATATTCTGAAGTAGAAATAATTTAATAACTGTTCACAAAAGAGAGAAACACTGTTTCTTGGTCCTCAATATCATACTGCTGTAGGCTAATTCTTTCTCTCTTCTGTTGCCCCTTAGTATAGAGAGTGTGTTTTGGGGACCCTCCTTCACGATCTTCTCCATTCCAAGAGCATGTTACATAAATCCAGGACTTCTCAAGCAGCCAGTTTTGCCAGATGGTCTTAGGGTTGGTTGTACCCATATATGTATAATCTGAACTTCTCAAGTAAGGTCCTTAGAGAGCATAATGGCTAAGAGAATTGGTGCTGATACCAGACCTGAGTCCAAATACTGCCTATGCCCCTAACTAGCTGTGTAACCTTGGAGAAGTGACTTAAGCCCCTTAAAGGGATTAGATTTCTCACCTGGAAACTGGAATAATAAATGCATCTACCTCATATGGTTAGTGTGTAAATTAATGTAACTTGAGATGGTGCGTGTTAAGCATTAGCACAGTGCCTGTCTCTTGTTAGTAATACCTGCTTTTCTTATTAATTATTCTCTTTATATTCCCAGTTCCAGCTGGGTGCCTAACATATAATAGTTGTTCAGCAAATAGTTACTGGATTGAACCAGCTCTGAAATTGAAGCATTGGGTCAACAGCAAAGTAGTCACCCCACCATCATTTCTCCCAGAGAAAGGGAGAATAGATGGAAGCCAGCCATCATACTTCCTTATTCTAAACTTCCCATCGAGCCCCAGCAATAAAATAATCTTCCTGGACCCTAACAATTTCAAGGATTCTTCAAATCACACTATTTGAAAATAGCTGGGTTGCCCTAATCATTAGACCCCACAGGTCACCAAGCTTCTATTAATGAAGTCTAGTTAAGATAAATGATAACAGTTAGTCAACCAACTGCTTATGAGCTCATTGGGCTTTTTAAAATTTACTATCTGCGCTTCATAGAGACACAGGTATTTTGCTTTTGTAGGACATTCAACAGTCAAAGTAGTCTTTTAAAAAGCACAAATCAGACGCTATTATTGCACTGCTTCTAACCTCTAAAGGCTATCTATTGTAAAGAGATGAAATTTTCAACTACTTAGCCAGGCTCACAGGGACCGTGTGCTCTGGTCACTTACTACATCTTTCCCTGACCTTCATGGGGCTCGAGGCACAGTTGTCCTTTTCAGTCCCTCAGATGCAACAAGCTCTACTTCTTGCTCTCCCAGCTTTAGATTGGCTAATCCATCTACCCAGACCAATTTCCCTCTTATCGTTAAGGTCTCGGTTCAAACGCCACCACTACTATCTTGACCAAAGAGACCTGCCTCCTCAGTGCCTCTCCATCCCTTTGTCCAGTCGTATTTCTGTCACTGTACAACATTTATTTACACGTTTACTCTGTCTTCCTCCACCACTGGACATTTGCTTAAGAGCAGGGACTTTGTAATTTTTTGCTTCCAAGGCTTGCAGCGGACACTGGCACGTAGGTGTGTAGGAAATGTGTGTCTAATAAAGAATAAATATGTGAATGAAAAAAAAAACTGTGAAACACTAACACAAGATTATTCTTCTTTCAAAAGAATAATGAAAACTAATTTCATTCAATAAGAGTCATTCTTAGTTACTGATCCATGACTTAGTAGATCCCATTCAATTTAAAATGTCCCCTTTTTTTCTGATACTTTCACAAGTCATTAATTAAGTGTTGCTCACTTTTAAGGCCAATCTGTGAGACATTATTTAACTTGTCTCCTCTAAAGTTCCAGCATTAACTCAGGCGGGGCTTCACCAAGTACTGATCATGTGACCTTGGCCTCTCATTGCCTCCGTTTTCTCATTTGTAACATGGGTATAATAATCGGCTTATTTCATACGCCTATGAGGAGGAAAACTTCGTGTGTGTGTGTGTGTGTGTGTGTGTGTCTATATATATGTATTTAAACAGTGTCTTAGAATAGTGTCTGGCACATGATAAGCATTATAGAAGTATTGACTGCTGCTACTAGTACTGTTATTATGAGAACTAACTGTTGAGAATAATCCTTCATATAGGGGTTTATTCCACTGAAGATAAAGGAAACTCATAGAATGTTAGAAATCAGATTAAACACGGAAAGCCAGTAAAATATACCAGGACAGAAGATGATGAGAGTGTGAAAGGATAGAGGAAAAAAAATGGTTTTTGTTTTTCTTTTTCTTTTTTAAAGAAGGAAGGAGCCTAGAAATAGGACAAAAACTATCCATTGGCTATACTGACATGGAGATCGCTGGTGACCTTCATAAGTAAAATTTCAGGACAGTGGGCAGAGAGATTACGGTGAGGGAAGTCAGATGGATGTAAATTATAGAGTAGATGGGACGTGAGGAAATGGAAACAATATATGATGATAACAATTTTGAAAAGTTCAGACATGAATTGGCTAAAGAAGATATGCAGGGATTAGAGGAGGAGGGAGGCTTTCGTGTTACACGTATAGTTTTTAACATTTTAAGTTGGAGTTACTAGTCTAGAATGAGGTTGAATTTTGGCAAGAATCATTCATAAGGAGTAGATGGGTTGTAGAAAATGCAGTGCTGTGAAGTACTTGAGAAGATGAGAGAAAATGAAATGCTATCTGTAGTGCACGTGGCCTTTGAACTTGAACTCCTGTAGTGCAAGGGAATACAAAGATCAATGCAAATGCTAATGAATTAACGGATTTGGCAGTGGACTATTTACTGACTTCTGTGTTCCTAATGAGTTAGGAAGCGCCTCACCAGCTCAGAGTGAAGGAAGTAGAGAGGATGGAGGGAAATTTGAGGAGGGTAGGGAAAGCTTCTAAGAAAATAGTCCTTAAGGAGAATTAGAAAGAACTTACTGTAAGTCAGAGCAATATTTCCAGTCTTGAAAATCCATTTGAAGTTGGTGTTTATTAATTTATTGGAATACCAATTTTCCCTGCCACATGATGTTTCTCCAGCTACCTGGATATAAGTTACACAGAGGCAGAAAAGAATGAGAGATAACAATCGAGGGAAAATACAATTAGTATTTTTTTTTTACCTTTTTCCACTTCCCCGCTCCAACTCTGGGGAGCCTTCATGGACGTGGCTGCCCTCGCAGCCTGCAGCAGCACGCTGTTATCAAAGAATTCAAAGAAATGGAACATAGGTTTCCAACTTAATAATTCAGCAAAATCAAAAATTGTATATAATGTTTTCTGTTGGCAAAGATTTTTGCAATATAATTTGGTTCCATCTTTTGACAAGTAATTTGGCAATGTCTAGCAAGATAAAAATGTTAATAGCTTTTTACACATTAATTCTAATTCTGGAAGCTTATGCCGATAAATAATTTATAATCCAGAAAATTATTATATAAAGATGCTCATTGTCATGTCATTTGTAATAACAAAACATTGGAAACACCTTTAATTGTTAAGAATAGGAAAACAGTTTAGGAAATTATATCCACTTAGTAGAAAGTGACACAGTTACTATATTATAATTACAAGATGATGGAGCAAAATAAAATAATGCTTAATAAAGAAAGAATGAAGAAAGCTGACCTAAAATTGTGTCTTCCTTATGACAGTAATTATGTAAACATATCAATGTTTATTAAAGCTTAAAACCAAGATAAAGTTTTAAAAGCTCTGTACCAGTAATGGGGATTTTATGTTCGTTTCAAAACATTTTTTGACACAACTCTTAGAATTTTGTTTTGTCTACTCCTTTTCTTAAGAATTTCTGATTATTACCTCACTTTTCATTTCATAGTTTCAAATAAAGCCAGCAATTTTATCATCAGAGAAGATTAGACTTATTGGACAGTTCATAATTCCAAGTTATTTGGTATAAAAAGACCATATACACTTGTAGGTGCTTTCAAAATAAAATTTCGAGAAGTTTTTTTTTTTTGCTTAGTCTTTCCTAGTATGGAGATGAAGCAAACTACCTAAAATTGCTAGCCATTCTTTTTTCATTTTTCTCATTTTATTGATTTATCTTGCCCTTCACAGAAATGATAAGAAATGAGTCTGCAGTTGCCTCTGCCAATTTCTTAAATCCTCTATTATCCACATTATGAAATCATACTAGTATGAATGCTTCCAGTATTTTCAGAACTCTTTAGTTAGTATACTTTAGCATTCTGTATGAAGTATCTTATGTAAGTGTAAAATTTAGACTCAACTTCTGGAAGCTTTTGATTTCTTAGTTCAAAAGTGAGAGATCCTTAGTTCAGCCATATGATTAACAATTACTTGTATAGTAAGAAGCTCCTAAATTAGTGTTTTATGGGTACCTGGCAGTTTTCTTGCCATTTCTCAGAAGTTCTCTATTAAACACATTCTCTCTCTTTCTCTCTCTCTATCTCTCTCTCTCTCTCTGTCTCTCTCTGTCTCTCTCTCTCTCTCTGTCTCTCTCTCTCTCTCACACACACACACACACACACACACACACATTGTGATTAAAAGCACAGATTTTGGCATTATGAAATCTAAGGTTCAATTTCCAGTTGTGTAGTTTCTGGGCCACTTCACTTTAGGCAAGTAACCTAATGTCTCTGAACCTTGTTATTTTCATCTGTAAAATAGAAATTACAATTATATCAGACAATCCTCAAAACATCCGTAATGATTTTAGAGTTTCAGAGTCAGGTAAAAGCAGGCACTCAGTAAATGGCTAGTGCTTTTATTACTTTATTATTATTTAGGTCTTGGTTTTCCTTGAGTGTGTGAGTCCCCATAATGAAATGTAATTTCCAGTAGATTGAGTAACACCTGTTTTCACCAAAAATTTTAACTGAGTTCATTACTTTCTGTGCAACCCAGATTAGTTTTCTGCCTCCTTTTCTGTGCCGTATGTAGGTGTTCAGTAGATTTATTTAATAAATGTATGAATGCATGAACGCGTAGATGAATTTTTAAATGCTTCTTTTTGAGAAGGTAGAACAAATGTGACACAGTAGAACAGATAAGAAAATAATCCATGGAAAAAATGGCAAAGTCACGTATGTGTCCAGGGCCAGCCTAAGAGGAATTACTTTTTTTTTTTTTTTTAGGAAAAATGTGTTGAATAGCTTATTTTAATTATTTTTAAAAGTTAAGTACAGGGACTTCCCTGGCGGTCCAGTGGTTAAGACTTCGCCTTCCAATGCAGGGGGGTGTGGGTTCAATCCCTAGTCGGGGAGCTATGGTCCCACATGCCTCGCAGCCAAAAAACCAGAACATAAAACAGAAGCAGTATTGTAACAAATTCAATGAAGACTTTAACAAATGGTCCACATCCAAAAAAAAAGTTAAGTACAAAACTTTGCTGATGATTTACATATTTAGGACCAATAAAATAATGTGAGATTAGCTGTACTAAAACAGAATGTTGAGCTACATTCACATTAAGTGACATTATATAGTCTGAGTTTATGGAAAACTTCTGAGATGGTGAGTGACCTTTGAGCAGAAAAAGACAGAAGGAGAAATGGCCTTTTCTACATTCTATTGTGCCTCTAAGTAAAATGCTTGGTAATCTAGCTACAAAGCTCTATGTCATTGGCCTTAGGCACGTACTGTGATCTACCTTGTGAAGATCAGATTTTGCCATGGAGAGGATTTGTAAAAGTATCACACATTCCAGTACCGTTGGCAACCACAGCTACCAAAAACTCCAATTTAAATTGATGAGCCTAATATCAGATGATAGTATCATTTCCTTGTGGGTGTTCTGGGAAAAGGTGGGTAGGAAATGTATAAAAGTGAATACTTTATTGACTGAAATAACACTTCATCATTTTGAAAACATAAAATACATTAAAGTTGTTATAGCATCATACATGAATATTTCACTGTATTTTAGACCTTGCCTACGAGCAATGTTTTCTGCCCTTTGAAAGAGAACCATGCTTGTGGTATGCATTAATCATAGAAAAGATTAAACACTGAAAAGAAATTCAGCCTTTAAAGACAATTTGCTTTGATTGATTCAGTGGGTTCTCCTAAAAAGTTAATACCCAGAATTATTGCTTGTTAAATTGGAGTTACAAATTCTTTCAGAGTTACTTAGTATTTTCTTTAATATCAGTATCAAGGAAGGCAAAGCAAATTTACATATTTATTAGGAAATACAGGCACATAATCATAAAACAAGAAAACACAACGTTTTTATAGACTTTATTTTTTAGAAGTGTTTTAATTTTACAGAAAAATTGAGAAGATAGTATAAAGTGTTTCCATATACACTATACCCATTTCCCTCTGTGACGATCAACTTATATTAGTATGTTACATTGTTACAATCAGTGAACAAATATTGATACATTATTGTTTACTATAGTCCATACATTAGTCCAGTTCCTTAGTTTTTACCTAATGTCCTTTTTCTATTCCAGGATTTCATCCAAAACATCACATTACATTTAGTTGCCATGTTTCCTTAGGCTCCTCTTGGGTTTGATAGCTTCTCAGATTTTCCTTGCATGACCTTGGCAATTTTGAGTGGTTAGGCTTGTGTAGGATGCCCGCTACTAGAATTTGTTTGATGCATGTTTCATTGATAATATTGGGATTATGTGTTTGGGGGAGGAAGACCACAAGAGTAGAAGGGTTATTTTGTCAGATCACATCAAGTGTACAAAGTATCAATATGCATTATGAATGCTGAGGTCGACCTTGATCACCAGGCTGAGGTAGTGTTTTTCAGGTTTCTCCATTGTAAAATTACTGTTTTCCCTTCTCCATATTGTACTTTTTGGAAGGAAGTCAATATGCTCAGCCCACAACTAAGGAATAGAGAGTTATGCTTAAGATGGAGTACTACATAAACTATTTGGAATTCTTTTGCACTGGAGATTTATCTATTCTCCCGCATTTATTTATGTATCCAATTATTTATTTATATCAGAAGAACTCACGGATTTTTATTTTATACTTTGGGTCATAATCTAATTCTACGTTAGTTACTTTGTTCCTCAAATTGCTCTAGTCCTGACCCTTGTGAACTCTTTTCAGTTCAGTGGCTCGTGTGCCACTCTGAGGTATCCCCATGCTATATATTTTTTTGGAACTTCCTTACTTTCTGACACTATAAGATGGCCTTGTATATAAATCTTGTATATTTACTGCCCCAGTCCTAGAATCAGCTATTTCTTCAAGGATAACTAGGTCTTTTTAGTGGAGAACAGCATTAGACAGCAGGATCTGGGTGTGGGGTGTGCTAATTGCTGCCCGGATGTCATTGCTTCTAGATCTTCTCAGCTGACAGAGCAAAGAGATAACATGTGTGTACATTCCCCACGTATATGG
Source organism: Delphinapterus leucas (assembly GCF_059928025.1). Taxonomy (NCBI): domain Eukaryota; kingdom Metazoa; phylum Chordata; class Mammalia; order Artiodactyla; family Monodontidae; genus Delphinapterus; species Delphinapterus leucas. The sequence continues at coordinate 1,102,931 of NW_028322266.1, read as the reverse complement.
ACATATCTATAAGTATCTCTCTACATAACCATGTGTGTTAAGGTAATATGAAGCAATATTAAGCTAAGCATGAATGTATATTGATGTTTCCAACTTTAATCTGTTACCACATAGATCATCTTAGCCTCATCTCTTGCTTATCTTTAAATTTCAACTGCGGCAAAACACTTGACTTTTAGAAGTATGAAAGTCAAATTGTAGCTACTTTGGGAAGCCACATCATCTAGCAGAAGAATTCTTAAAGGGCAAGGTGTATATCATCAAATTTTAATTTACAGTCAGCAGTACTTTGTAACATCCATAGGCCTCCAGACGTCTGCTTCCAAGAAGATGAAGTAGCCCATTTCTCCCAGGTTCTTCCACTTAAAACTAAAACCCTGAACATAACAACAGACAAACATAGGAAGACACTGAAAGGTGGAAATGAGAAGGCAGACTTAACTAGGGACTTTGGGACTTGAGGAATAACATGGTGATGAGTCCCCTGTGTTTCCTGTTGCTTCCCATACATCCTGGAGAGGGTATTACAGGAACCCCCAATCAATAACCACCAACAGAACAACAGACAAAAAAGCTTCAAAAAAGAAAACACAAAACCCCCGTTCCCCCTAGCCAAGGTATGAGGAAAGGGGTTGTCAAAGACAGAAAACCATTTGGGCGATAATATACACACTACTCGAGCCAAGTGCCAGTGGAATATTGCACCCATCCCCCATGTCCTGTGGTTTCAGTTGGGCCAAGCTAGGATTTGATCTTCCACACCACCCCACTCCTGCCCTCCAGAAGAGGCAGCGCTCTGATTCGCCACCAGGGCTGTTTCAGTGTGGTGCAGTGGTGAGCTGAGCCTCCACCCCTTTGCATTAGCAAAGAGACTTTCAAAGGTGGTGCCTGACAGGCTAGTTAACACTGGGCTGCCCTCACACAGTCGTGGGGTCCAATGGTGGGACCTAGCCTCCGTCTCTCCCTGACATCGATAAGAATAGGATGTTACAGGTTGGAGGGAGTAGGCACCCCACTAACCCCCAACACATGGTGTCAGTGAGACCCAATGGGGTGCTGAATCCCCATAACCGTCCTGAGGCAGTAAGACAGAATGAGATGGCACAAGCAGGGCTAGTTGGCAGTTCTCTTCCTCTTACCCTGGTGTCAGTGGGGCCAGCAGGTAGCTGACCCTCTACCCACACCCGGCATCAACAAGAAGGAATGAAGTGGGAGGAAGGACAGCAAACACAGCAAACACTTCACCTCTCCCCTCCCCTGGTGTCAAGAAATCTACTGGGGAGATGAACTTCCACTCCTACTAAAAGGCAACAGAATGATATTAATGTTCCCACTTTTGGGGGGAAGGTGTCAGAAGGGCCAGTAGGATAGCTGAACTTCTACTTGATCTGTCTGCAGTGAGAGAATGTAAGTGCCCACTTTTGCTGGGGTTTTGACAGTAGGGCCCAGTGGAAATCTGTACGTAACCCCCCAGTCCTCATACTCCACCTCCAATAGGATGACTTCCTTCTAAAAAGTAATAATAAAATTAAATGGGATACAGAGTCATATAATAACTCACAATGTTTAGAATCCAATTGAAAAATACTCATGGCACCAAGAAGCAGGAAATCACAGAATAAATGAGAAAAGACAATAGACCTACACCAGCACTGAGATAAAACATCTATTGAAATTATCAGACAGGGGTTTTAAATAAGCTGTCACATAAATGCTTCAATTAGCAATTATGTGTTCCTTGACGGAAATGGGAAAAATAGAAAATGTGAACAAAGAACTAGAAGTTATAAGAATAAAAACAAATGAGAACAGTAGAACTGAAAAATACAACAATCAAAAAACTTTGCTCAAGAGTAGAGTGGAGATTACAAAGCACAGAATCATGAACTTAGAAGAGATCAATACAATGTACCACATGTACAGAGAAAAATAGGCTGAGGGGTAGAGATGGGAGAAAGAACAGGATCTCAAGAACCTGTAAACAGTAACAAAAGCACTAACATTCATATCATCAAGGTTCCAGAATGAAAACAGAGAGCACGTAGGACTGACAAAGTATTCAGAGAAATAATGACTGAAACGTTCCCAATTTTTTAGAAGACATAAGCACACATCCAAGGATCTGAGCAAATCCAAAGAGGAAAAACACAAAGGTATCCTTGTCAAGACGCGTCATAATTAAACTTCTGAAAAGTAGAGACAAAACAAATCTCGAAAGTGGACAGGCAGAAACGATGCATCACTTATTGAGAAACCAATTCCAATGACAGCATATTTCTTGTCTAAAATTATGGAGTCAGAAGCATTGACATAACATTTTTCAAGTAGTAAAAGAAAAGAACTCTCAGCCACAAATTCACACTTTTTATATCCACTTTCTTGTTTGACTTATATTAATGGACTACCAACTCATCTTTCTATATCCGGGCCTGCCATCAGACTTCTCCAAAAATCTAGTCACAGTATTTCCAGAGTGATCTTTCTGAAAAAGAAACAAATTTTTCTTATAAAAGTACCTGATTGTGTTATGAAACTTTTCTCTCTTCTAAGTTACCAGGTAAAATCCTTCAATGGATTCCCATCTTTCTTGGAGGAAAATCTCACATCCAAACTCTCTTTGTCCTTTTGGGCTGCTGTAAGATTATACTGCAGGTTGGGTGGCTCATAAACACCAGGAATTTTTTTTCTCACGGCTCCGGAGGCTGCGAGTTCAAGAATAGGTTGCCAGTATGGTCAGATGAGGGCCCTCTTCTGAATCACAGACTTCTCATTGTATCCTCACATGGCAGAAGAGCTTAGGGAGCTCTGTGGGGTCTCTTTTATAAGAGCACTAATACCATAATCATTTCCCAAAGGCCCCACCTACTAATACTATCAGCTACGGAAATTAAGATTTCAACGTATGAATTTGGAGGGGAACACAAAGACTAGACCATAGCACTTACTATACATACATGGACTATGCATGATCTGGCGTCTACCCCCCTCTCCATTGTCTTCTTTTTCTACACGCCAGTGAGCATTTCTCTTTTTTTTTTTTTTCTTTTTTTTGGCGGTACGCGGGCCTCTCACTGTTGTGGCCTCTCCCGTTGCAGAGCACAGGCTCCGGACGCGCAGGCTCAGTGTCCATGGCTCACGGGGCCTAGCCGCTCCGCGGCATGTGGGATCTTCCTGGACCGGGACACGAACCCGTGTCCCCTGCATCGGCAGGTGGCCTCTCAACCACTGCGCCACGAGGGAAGCCCTAGTGAGCATTTCTTATACTGATTATGAATGGAACTCCTTTCTGGACTGATCCTTAACCATTCATTTTCTGGCAACTGTGAATTTATCTTCTCTTTTCCTCAAAACTTCACCCTTCCTTCATGTTACATATCCATTTCAATTGCCTTCTACAGGAAGCCCTACTGATATCGCCCATATACTACTGTCCACAGCATGAATTAAGGTCTTACTGTGTCTTCCTATAGCACTCTGTAATATCTTTTACGGTAACTATGGATTTTCTTACTTGAGTGTCACAATACATTGAATTCTAGGTGGCACTATAATGATTTTAGTAACAGTAACACTGGTGCCTAGTTTATCCCATGACATACTTTAGGTGTTCAATAAATGTGTGTTGAATGAGTGAATGAATGAATGGTCAATTTGAAATCTTAATCATGTTACTTTTCAAAAATCTGTTAAAAGATACCACAGTTTTCCAGAAGATTAGGGAGTTAGGACCTTAAACTTGATTTAACAGAGGAAATTTTTACTCATACATCATGCTTAAATACCTCAAAGTAAAACCATAAACCCAGGAATTTAAGGTTATCCATTTGGACTTTCAAGCCAATAATTAATATCTCCTGCCCCGACTGTATTAGATGGTTTCGATGCTCCACTCATATCTCCCCAGCACTCATCATTCCAGTATATGCTGATAGAATCATGCTGCCGCCTGCAATTATCCACCTTAGGGCAGGCCAGAAGTGTACAGGAGTTAATGTATCTGGGTGTAGCTTTCAACCAAGGACAGAGGGGACTGGAAGATAAGTACTTCAAGTTTCTCACCGATTCTTGGGATAACTCTGAGACATGTTCTGTAGAGTTTCACAGAACTCGCCTGAAGTACTGGCAGCAGTTCCCTGCAGGAGTAATTTATTCGGTAATACACCTCTGTTGGCTTCCTTCCATGCCTCCATTCTCAATTCCCACTCCACTTCTGAGTTTTCTGGAAGCACCTCCCAGATGAGCAGTTTGCACTCAAATTATCGCCTCAAGTTCTGCTTCTAGGGGAACTCAGTTGATAGCCTCCTAACAACCCAGTGCTCCTTACAGAGCCGTCACTGGTACAAGTACCAAGGCACGGCACATTACGTATCACTCCTCCTAAATCCTAATATTTTTAAACAGATAGGAAAGAGCATGACCTTGAAGAGAAAAAGAGTTCATATGAGGATGGCCAATGGATAAAGGGAAGGAGGGACAGTGCCATTTGTTTTCCATTAATGATAGTGTGAAATGTATGGGCAGATGGTCTAACAGGTGTGACTATAATTTGAGGAGCCTGCTCCCTTGGTTACAGAAGACTGCTATTGTTATTATTTTGGAACCACAACCTCATGACTTTATAGTTTCACTTGATGTAACCTTCTCCTTTACCTTTAAATCTTCGTACATCACTGAATTGCAGCCAATAGATTTATTTTCTCCCTATGGCTCCATCACAGAAAAAGACACACACGTGCACACACACACACGCGCGCGCACACACACACACACACAGAGTTTTGTGTATGCCAGTGCTAGAAAAGACAAGCTCATGGTGCATGTATGCAATGGATATTGTACATTACAGGTCTCTGTGAAATAGTCTTCTGCAGGTTCCTATGTTTATTTTATGAATAATTAACTTTAGTAAAGTTAATTTCCTGAAGATCTTGTTGAAGACTGAAAAAAGGAAGTAAATTGTAAAGAAAAAGACTTCGAAACTTGCCCTTTTCGCCCTCTCTTTGTGTCTTAATGAACAAAGGATAACTGGGCCTTTTTTGAAGCCTTTGCTTGAGTTGAAGACACAAAATGCAACCTGTACTCTTATCATAATATGTTCAGTTTATGAGTACCCAAACTTATAAACCGTGAATTTCCCTAAAGTTATTATACCATCTAGAAGATGTTTGCTTGGACGTTTACTTAAAACCAAACAATTGAGGTCTATGTGTCCAAATAATTTCCTTCTCTCTTGCTGTCTCCATTTCAGTTTCCTGAGTTTCTGGGAAGGCCTGGTTTCCCCAAAGGAAGGATTTCTGGTAGAAGTCTGAAGGTCTGACCCAAGAAGAAAAAATCCAGTACAGCCAATGAATTGAGGACAAGAAGTTTTCCGATCAGGTAGGAACATTTAATCTCATACATTACGATCGCCTTAAGTAAGGTGTGCTGATAGCTGGATATGATTTAACTGCTTGGAAAAAGATGCATATATATTATATGACCTACCCCACAAGGAAGCTGTTCTCAATTCTCTTAGAGGTTGTGGTGTTTATCAGAGAGCGCCTTGGGGGAAAATGAATACAATAACAGTATGATGCTTTTTTTTATTATTAGCTCATTGTTGCCAAGTACACTTGGTGACCTTGGTGCCTGTGGTTTAATCCAGGGGGTTAGACAGGTGGAACAGCACATTAACCCTCTTTAGTATTTTCTCCCAAGACAAATCATTTTTATAGGTTGTCTCCATGGTCTTCTAGTTGCTTATCAAAATTAAGCATCAAGCCTTCTAAGTGTGCAATAGCCCCAGTCAGTGTGAGGAAATCAGCTTGGTTCTTATTGGGTCACAGCTTCTTGGCCTTGGCACAAAGTGACTTCACATAGGGAGTTAGAAGGAGGAGAACGGGACATGAGAAAGGGGAGTTCTGTGTTCTCATTTACCTATGCATGTTGAAACTCCACTAACAGCTTTATTTTCATTAGCAATTTGTGATAAAAACTTAGGGTAAAGGGAATAATGAAGCTGTCCCATTATATGGCAGGACAAAAGATAGTAGTGACATCAAAATCAGGGCCTGTCCATCTCGTTTGCAGCTATATACTGAGTGTTTAGCATAGCATTTGACCCCTCATCAGTATTCAATAAGAAGATGCGTGTTGAATGATTTAGGGATGAATTGATGAATGAAAAAAGTTAATATGGTAGAAAATGTGTTTTATCCTTGTATTTTCGTGTGTTGACTTCTGTATTTCAAGACCCAGCACTGTAACTGACACATAGAATATAAGCAATAAAATGTGTTGAAAGAATGAATGAGTCCCCACTATTCTAAGAATAATTTTAAGACCAACACAGACCCCATATCTGCCAGAGGTATCCAGAGGTGAAAGCCTGGATCTCAGCTAGTGGTAGAGCTGACAGGATTTATCTAGTTTTAATAATTTACAGCTCATCCCATTACATTTAGGCATAGTACCTACATGAGCCATACAATTAAATGTTGACTGAAAAACAATGCACAACCTAGAAGTTGAGAATTATGTTTTATGTGGAAGACATACTGAGGACTGAAATCAGGAGACAGCCTCTCAGATAGCTCTGAGGGACTGTTCTGAAGAGCTAAGGGAGGGCACAGGGTATTTAGAGGCTCTTGCAAAAAAAAAAAAAGACAGGTAGTTGGAACATCAAAAGATTACTGTTAATTAAAGAAACTAGACATCTTAAGTTAATAAATGTAGCACTTTTCTATATATGGTGAGATGCAAGAATCTGGTCTCCTGGAAATCATTCCCTTGATTTGCACTTTAATTATCTAGGGCCAGTATCCTGTTTTCTCTATCCTGAATCCCCTCAGGGTGCGGCTTTGGGTGTGGCTTCAGTGGCTGATGGCTTGATGGCTATAACATCCTGTGTTACTGATAAGGCTGGCTACATTTTCTCCACATAAATGACTTGAATATGGATAGTAAATCTGTGGATTTGCAAAACGTAATTCTTGGAGCATTTTTATAAGGACAAAGTTAAGGGCAATTTCAGAATCACTAGTGGCTAAAATTGCTATTTATACTTTTCCACTGGTAGGTAGTAATCTGCTGTTGCTGTCTTCAGTATTCCCAAGGGATAACAAAAGCCATTTAATTCAAGAAAGAAAGGTAAAATTTAGCACAATGCAGCTTCCACAAAACCAAACACACACCCAACTCTCTCAGATATGAAGTAGTAATCTAAAATAGAATCCTGGAACTAATTGCAAAACAAGAGCAAATGTACTCATATTGGATAATTTTATTCTTTTATTAATGTTTGATACATATATGTATTTATTATTAAAATTCAAAGTTGCTGTATGGAGAAATAGTTTTGTACCAATAGTGTCTTTGTATGTGTTTATCAATAATGTATGAGATTGCCTCCTATGCTCCTTTTCTTTTATTGGGGGGGAGGGGGTGTGTCACGCTACGTCAAGGTCGGGAGTCAAACCCGCCACGACTGTCCATGAGGGGTTTTCCCGGGTCCCCACTTCAGGCCGGTGGGGGTGGCCAGGGGCAGCCGAAGACGTGCGTGCGTGCGTGCGTGCGTGCGTGCGAGCCTGCGAGTCCACGGGGCGGGCCGCGCGCGCCGGGAGTGTTTCAGCCCGGCCCCCGGCTCATTGTGGTCGCCTCACGCCGGCCCGAGTTCGCAGCAGCGCTGGAGGCCCCGGGCCTGTGACCACAAAGAGGGAGCCGGGGGTCGGACGGGAGCGCTGCGGCGGCAGCTGAGGCCCAGAGCAGGCCCCCCTCAGCCTCCCGCCTGCCCGTCTGCCCCGCCCCCGCCGGCGGCGCCGCGCCCCTCCCCCAACCGCCAGACTAGCGCGGTGCGGGGCCCGCGCGCGAAGACATGGGGGAGAAGCTGGAGCTGAGGCTGGAGTCGCTCTTGGGGACCGAGCCCGCCGTCTACCCGTGGCCGCTGCCGGTCTACGTAAGTGCCGTCCGTCCCCTCCTCCCGGACCCCCGCTCCTGTTCCCCCATGGCGCGCGCTGAGCCCACCGAGAAACGGAGCGACTCGAGTCGCCAGACCCTCTTTGGAGCCCCCCTTCCCGCCCCGCCGTGGTTCTCCGCGGCAGTTTCCAGCCCCCGCGCGCAGGGTGGGCAGAGGGGAGCCGGCGCCGGCCGGGGGTCACAGACTCGGCCGCGGGGATCCCGCGCTTCCGAGGGGCGCCCGAGCCGGTCTGCGGTTGGCTCTGCAGGGCTGGGGACCCCGGTCCCCCCGGTCCTGGAATGTCGGCGGGCTTGCCCTTCTGTGCTTTAGGATCTGACATGTAGGGTTTCTTTTTCCTGGTAGTTTATTCTTAGCGCTGTCAACGTGCTTAGTTTTTTTAATTTTTTTTTCTTTTTCAGGGCACCCTTTCCTCCCTCTCTCCAGTTTTTTTGTGTTTCTGTTTTGTTTTGCTTTAGTGAGGCATTTTGTCCCTCTGATCTTGAGTGGGTGGGCTGGCAGGACACTTGGAGAGGAGGCGTTCTGTCCCCTGATCTTGAGTGGCCTTTGGAAAATGACAGGCCAGACGGAAATTTACACAGGCGTCCGGTGATTGCAGAAATGCAGGGTGTCCGGCTAGGTGGGCGCCCGGCCTGTCGTCCCCCGTGGCGGCGTGGTGCGCGTGTTCCTTGTCTCAGGGTTTACGCTTGGGCCCCGCAGCCCAGCTTCCAAAGGGAAAGCGCAGCGGGCGCCTTGGGCCGGCACCTTTGGGGCGCCCTTTCGTGCGCTCGGCTTGCGGGGGACCGGCCTCCAGGCGACCCGGCGGGGAAGCCCGCGCGACCCGGCCCTCGCGCGGGCTCCGTGTGTGTCAGTTTGTGGAAAGTGTGTCGCGCGCGGCCGGGGTCGGGGTCGGGACGCTGGGACCACCTGGGAGCCGATGTAGAGGGATATGATTTCCATTTTCAAGGCGCATTCATCCTGTGCAGGGAGACAGCCTAACATAAAATTTGCCTAACAAAAACTATATTAACAGGTGGAAAGACTATCTCCCAGTTGAACAGCGGATGCCTGGGACTCGTTTCATTGCTTTCAAAGTTCCTTTAAAAAAGGTGAGCAAAAGTTAATACCGTATTCTTCCAGAAATCTGAATTCACCATATAGAGCCCTGGCTCTCAACCCCGTCGTACTCCATTTTCCCTTTTTATAGCAAATACTTTTTAATACCTCTTTTACTATCCAGAAATGGGATTCATAGACAAATACAACCAACTTTTGTACTTAATTAAAAAACAAAAAAAAACAATGCAATGCCCTAACTATAAATAAAGAATAAAGTAATTTATAAGAAAGTAATATGTATCTCAGTATGTAAATGTTTGGGGATGACTATACTAGAAATAAAGAAATAGTCGGTTACTTGTACCATGAATGCAATAAACTGTGGACTTTGATTGATAACGATGTGTCAGTGTTGGTTCATGAATTCTAACAAATGAAGCACACTGGTATGGCATGTGGATAATGGGGAAGGCTGTGTGGGATGAAGGAGAGAGGGTGTAAGTGGGAACTGTGTACATTTTGCTCAGTTTTGCTGTGAATCTCAAACTGCTCTAAAACTAGTCTACTAATGAAGAAAAAAAGTGTGTGTTGCTGACACTTGAATAACCAAAGAGATCAATGGAACAGGGTACATGTATAAGCCAAATACATGAAAGAATATTTAGCAGTGAAAGCCATCCTTCCTATATGTAGATATTCAAGAAGTATTTATTTCTGTGTCTATTTTCAGGCACTCCGCTTGGAGCTGGCAATACAGTGGTAGGCAAAATTGATGTGGTCCCTGCCTTCTGGGAGTTTAGAGTCAGGTTAGGAGACCAACATGAAATAAACAAACATAGAAATAACTATATAGAAGTGAGCTTATTTTCTTCCGTCTAATCTCTCTGGAAGAAAGGATTGTAATATCGCTTGTAAGCTGCAGAGGAGGAAACTTGACTTTGAATCTCATATGTTAGCATCCCAGGGTTTGAATAAATGGATAACATAGTAAAGGATTTTAAACATCTGTTCTTCCTTATTTTATTCTTTCTGACAGAGTTTTGAAAAGAATCTTGCTCCAGAAGAACGTTTCTCCCCCTTGGATCTCTTAACAAAATCCAAGGACAGAATGAAGAACTTGGGCTGATTATTGACTTAGCAAATACTCGCCGCTCTTACAAGCCAGAGGTAAATGGAAGGCGTAATTGAAAATGACCTTCTTTCTGATACTGTAATAATTCATAGTAGTTCAGTAGTTATCATCTTATGCTAAGGTGAGTCCTGGCCTTCTCTCGTGGGTTCAAAAAGGGAAGCTAGTGGTTTCCTTAAATACACATTTGTAATTGCTGTTTCAAAATGAGATGAAAGATATGAATTGAACTATAGTATTTGGCAGTAGGCTCTAGATATGCTTAAGAAATTCTATAAGCTTCCATGTTCTACATTTTGAAAATGAAGTAAACTTTTAGTAGTTACAGTAGTATCCTAAAAAGAAAGAAAGGTATGTCCATTATGTCTTTAGCACTTATGTTAAGCAGTTGCCTGAGCATGTTTAAGCATCAGTGTAAAAGACAATTGTTCTCTAAGTTTTATGCTTCCTTTTCCTGATGCCTTCTGATATAGTACAGAAACCCATCTATTCTCTTGGCCCATGTAGGACATTCCAGTGCAAAAGAATTATCCTCCTTCTGACCTGTTCCATGGCCTTGGGAGACAGTAACACCTAATGTCTTTTAATATTTGTAGAGCAGTTTGCCATTTAGAAAGTTCTTTCATATCCATTGACTTAGTTAATCTTCACAGCAATCCTTTGCTCTTGAAGTGGAAGTAGTACTGATATCTCCTACTGAGTGCTTACCCTGCACTAAGCTCAGAGGATAGACAACTACAATTACTAATTTTACAGACGATGAAACTGACTCTCGGAAAAGGAAGAATTGAAATTTCAGCTCTGTTATTGCTTTTTTTTTATTGTGGTAAAATATAGAGAAATCATATTTCTTGTAACCGTTTATAAATATGCAGTTCAGTGGCATTAAGTACAGTCACAGTGCTGTGTAACCATCACCGCTGTCTAGAACCAAAACTTTTTCATCATCCTCAACAAAAACTCTGTAACCATCAAACAGTAACAACCCCATTTTCCCTCCCACCAACCCTTGGTAACCTCTATTCTATTTTCTGTCTCTGTGAATTGGCCTATTCTAGGTACCTCGTGTAAGTGGAATCTGCAGTATTTGTCCTTCTGTGTCTGGCTTATTGCACTAAACGTCGTGTTTTCAAGGTTCATCCATGTTATAGCACGTAACGAAATGCCATTTCTTTTTTGGCTTAGAAAATCCCATTGTGTGTACATAGACCACAGTTTGTTATTCAACGGTTGATTGACACTTGGTTGTTTTCCACCTTGTAGGTATTGTGAATCATGCTGCTGTGATCATTGGTGTACAGATATTTGTTCAAATCCCTGCTTTCAGTTCTGTTAGATGTGCAGCGTAGGTAGTAGCAGAGTTGTTGGATCATAGCCTACTGCCAAATACTAAGCTCTACGCTTAACCTGTGAGAAAGTGCCAAACTGTTTTCTACAGTGTCGTCTTGTTTTTAAACAATTATCACAAATTTTAAGCATATACAAAAGTATAAAACTACTGTGAGTGTTCCTTGTATACCCAGGAACTCATCCAGCTTTCTTATTTACCAACTGATGGCTGTCATGTTTTATCTATACCCCCACCTGTTTCACCCCATTCCGTATTATCTTGAAGCAGCTCCGAGACAACATGTAAATTACACCTGTACGTTTTTGGTACGTGCATTTAAAATATAGGACTTTTATTCCTTAATATCATTTTTTAATATTAAATACCCAGGGAGTGCTCAAATTTGCAGTTGTCTCCTAAACGTCATAAAAAATTGTCTATAAGAATTTTGAATTAGATCCAAATAAGGTCCACACTTTGCCGTGGATTGTTAGGTCTCTGAAGTCTTGTTTAATCTATAGGTTCTCCCTCCATGTCTCTCTCACTTTTTTTTTCCTCCTTGAATTTTGTTTTTAAAGAAACCAGGTAATTTGTCCCATCTAGATGCCGATGATTACATTCCATGTGTTGGTAACATATTCTTCAGTCCTTTTATTTCCTGTAAATCGGTAGTCGATCTGAATGAAGCTTGCATGTTTTGTTTTGGCAAGACAGTTTCATGGGTGATGATGTGTTCTTCCATGGAGACGTATATGGTTGTGTCTTTCTGTGGTATTAGCAGTCACTGATGATTCATGCCTACATCCATTAATTCAGTTGAGGCTTCAAAGAATGGTGAATTCTGTTGTTCTTTTTTTCACTTATTAGCTGGGTATATTTGTACGAGGAGAAGATTCCCCTCATCAGCTGTTTGGTTGCTCAGTTGTAGAGGCATGATTCTCTTCTTTTATTTAACAGTTTTCAAAATAATGAGTTGATTCACAAATATCCTCCAGTGTTGACCAGTTTTGTAAAATTTTATTTATTCCTCTCACCGTGGACTCCGTTACAGTTATTATTCTAACTGAGGCCCTATCTTTGGCCAGTTGGAGCTTCTCGGTGACTCCTGAGTCCTTTGGACATGACATCAGTTGTTTCTAGACTTTTTCAGTGGTCAGAGCTAGGAAATATGTACGTTTGTTTTTAATATTTTTAAAATATGTCATAGGTTCCTACTGCTACTTTCCATTTAAATTCAGAACTAGAGAATTTTCACTTATCCTTTTCTGTCTTCTATTGATAGTCTACTTTCTCCCACCTCAAGAATACCAGTTCTCAACAATGCCTGAAATTGCCTCTGTTTCCTAATTCGAATCCAAGTTCTTCTGACTCTATTCTACTACTCTCCTTAAATCACAGCCGCTTTATGGCCCTTGAAATGTAAGATAGAACATAAATGTAGGCAGAACTGTTTATATCATTTTGAGTTACATGTGCATTCATTCACATAGATTTGCTTTTCCTTTTGCATGCCTGGTAACTGTCCGTTCTGCAGTTTGAATGAAAATCAAGTGATAATTACTGGTTAAAGCAGCTTTGGAAAAAATGGCTCTCATCAGAATGACTGACATACAAAGTTTAATGTACTCTCCTGGTTTATATTCTGCCTTCTCTAATTAATTTTTTATTCTTTCCCTACAAAGGAAATAATACATATTTTCATGGTTTTGCCTTATAGGACTTACCAGAAACTCTTCCTTATTTAAAAATGTGTACAATTGGGCATCAGGTGTCAGATGACGACACTAGTTTTAAATTCCAGTGTGCTGTTAATGGGTTTCTGAAAGAACATAAAGATAACGGTGAGTTGCTTTTGTGTTTGTTTTTGTTTTTCCTTTACCTGAACTTTGGTATGCATTTTGAGTGGGGTTGGGGATTTTTAACATTTTTAATAGTTCTGACATTCGTGTCAAGTTGTGTTTGGTAACATTAAGGTGGAAATGTCAGATGGTGCTACTAGAGTACGGTGTTTTTCCTGTTTATGGTCACAAACAATTTAGTTTAGTTTGGAAAGTGATCTTTGTGAGAAATATGAACTGAGCTAGCTTACTTATCTCTTTTTTAAAAATTTGAATGGAAAATACATAAAAACATAAAAATGTTCTTTTGTCCTGTTTATTGGTTGAGAGGTGGAAGAAAAGGTTTAGACTCTCAGGTTCTTAGCGTACATAAAAGAGAAAACAAAAAGCAAAGGTTCAGAGTGAGACAGATCCCTAGAAGCAAAACAAAACAGAGTGGACCAGGTAGAGTGGCTTCCTCATCATATATGTGTTTAAGATATTTTTGCTGCTTTTACCCTTCGGGTGCAAGTGAGGAAGAACACTACCACCTCTTACTCTTATCTTCAGACAGGAAGAACTTAAAAGGCTGGTGTTTTCTTGTTTCCGCTTTAAGATCTACTCTGTTGATAGTAGGTGTTAATAGCGTGTGAATTTTAAGGATCCACTTGCCTTTTTCTAGCATCTAACTATCAGAAGGAACATGGTGTTCGCCATGTTTTAAGACTGAGGAATCTTTTGTCTTTGGAACACCACTGACGCCCATGTGAAAGTGTTCATTTTGTCCTCTTTCTAAATTTAGCCTGAGGAGTGTGCACTTTATTAAATCAATGTAACAGACAGTAAATATTCCGTGTATATATAAAATGATGCACGTATATACATAAAACAGGGAGTAGGGGAGAGGGAATAGAGATGGAGGTGGGAAGATAGGGGATAGGAGGCGAGAGAGAGAGGGAGAGACTGGAATTTCAAGATAAATGTTCATTCTATAACCTGGTTGCTTAATGCAGGTACTAGCTCTTAAATATCTTCAGCCCTATTCACAGATCTTCCGTGTACTTTAGCTTTAAAACTTGAGAGGCTTGGCCTGTCCTGTGATAACCAGGGTGTCTAGAAAGGAGGCAAATTATCTGATGTGTTTAAACTGTAGTCACAGAAATGTTACCTCTTAAGACGTTAGGGCGCAGCTGCCGGCCTACTCACTTCCTCCAGGCTCCTTTGTGTGTGTTCTGTCTGTTCCGCGTGGGCTAGAAGATCCTTACAAGTGCATGAGAACACGTTTGTAAACCTTGATTGTTCACATGTTATACCAAGTGTAGTCCATTGCATATGCTGACTCCTCTGTGGGTCTTCTGCATGCAGTGGGCTAACTTCACCATGCTGTCTGCCATTGCAGTCTCAGGACCTTAGTTATGATCCATTGGTGACTTCCTCTGCTGTAAGGCCCTCCCACAGATGCCAGGCTCACTGATAATGAGGAGGAGACTATACTACGCACTCCCTAGAATGGGTAGAGACTCAGAAAATGAATTGTTTCAGTAAACACCGAGAGCCTTATAGGTTTGTTGTTAGGGCACGGGGATACAGAGGTGAGTAGAAGTCTTTGTTCAGTAGCAACTTCCAGTTGTCTAGGAAGAGAAACATGTAGTGAGTCTAAGTGGGTTAATTATGATAAAAGAATCAAGTGCAGCAGGAATATAGAGGAGAAATTGAGGAAGGCCTGACTGAGGAGACAGCGTTTGAGCTGGGCTTGGGGGAAGAGGATTTTGCCGGAATGAGGAAAGGACAGCCCAGGTATTGGGGACAGGTACAAAAGGCCCAGGGCTTGAACTTGTGCTCTGGAGGGGCAGCCTCTGGTGTGACTAGAGGGTAGTGTGAAAGGGCAAAGAAGTCATACATTCATTTTCAGCAAATATTTGTATAACACCTTCTAAGTTGAAGGCACTGTTCTAGGAAGTAGGAAGAGAACAAAGCTCTTGCCCTTACGTACTTTCCATTCTAGTGGGGGAGAGAGATGAATAAATAAGTCAATATGTGGAGTGTCAAGCGGTGGTAAATGCTTTGGAGAATAACAAAAGAAGATGAAGAGGTGAGGGAATGTGGTAGGTGATCAGGGAAGTCCCCTCTATTAAGATGTCGATTGAGCAGAGCCTTGCAGTGAGAAACAAGCCATTGGATATCTGGGAGAGTGGAGATGGGGTGGGAGGGTGTGTTCTGGGAGAGTGGAGATGGGGTGGGAGGGTGTGTTCTGAAGCAGAAGGAATAGTAGGTGCAAAGTCCCTGAGGCACGCCTGTGCTTGGCATGTTTGAGGAATAGTAAGGAAGCCAGTGTGGCTGGACAGGGGAAAGTGAGTGAGGGCAGGGCAGTAGAGAATGAGATCAGGGGAGGCTGGCAGGGCAAAGGAGGGAGGTGGATGATGTAGGTCCTTGTAAGTCATAGTTTGAACTTATAATTCAGTTGGAGAGACAGACTGATATTTGTTTATAAAGAGTTCTCAATGCTGTGCTAACAACCTGGGCTGTATTCTGTGCTAAGTGAAGATGTTCAAGCGACAGAGCAATCCAGCCAAGTTTATATTTTAGAAAGATAACAGCGTCACTATCCAAGACACATTGTAGACTAGGTATGTAGTACGTGTATAGTGTGCTGCTCTTCTATAAACTACAGGATACCTGTTACGTACAAATACTTACATACAAGATACAAGTGTGAATGTAAGCACTTGGGAAATATCTGAAAGAACCACACAAGAAACTGGGAGAGTCGGACAACTTTCCATGTCCCGTATGATTGGAATGCTGAAGGGTACACACACGAACTAATGGACGTGTGCTACCAGCCTCCGGCTAAGGAGGGAAATTGCAGGCATCAGAATCCTCTTTACCGATCAAGCGCGTTAATCCGCCTGCGTGATGACAGTCATCTCGACACGCCACGCGGTGGCGCATGCGCGGTAGAAGGAGGTCCGCGAGCTGCGTGGGCTTGTGCCTAGGCGCCTGTGGTTCGTGGCCTTGTGCTGGCACCGGGGATGCCGGGTTGGCGACTTTGGCACTCCTGGCGGGGGTGACATGAGCCAGTTCGTCGGCCACGAGGAAGGGCGGAAAGCACATCCCGGAAAGGTAATGCGCCTTGGCCCCTGGGCGTTGCCGGTGGAGCTCGGAGCCCCTGGGCCTGGGCTTCCGTCTCTTGTGCTGTCGCCTGTCACAGTGGCCCCCGGCGCTGTGCTAGGGGGTGCTGGTCGTCTCGCGGCTCAGTTCATAGTAGCTGAAAGGGACAGTGTGTGATGTTCTGATTTCTCCCCATCGTTTTAAAAGGGAGGCTCTGGCCATTGCTCCTTGGGTAAAATGCAGCGGGACTGCTTTTTAAGATGGGACTGTCAGTGTTGGGGACCCTCCTTAATTACCAGGATGGAATCCCCTTCAGTTCCTCAAGCTGTGTTGTTTAGGCACAGAAAATGTGAGTAATAGGCACTGGAACTAAGTTTGAGTGAAAAAACGCACCGGTACCGCCGAGTTTTCCATCGAGACAGTTGATCCGTGTTGTCTCTTGGAATTATAAAGGGCGTACTGTTGCTTCCTAACCAGTGTCCTTTGAGAGCTCTACCTCTGTACGTTCAAATGATGAATTTTGAGGCTTTGCTCATACGTGGAGTAAACCCTTAAATTCCCTAAGACCTTCCTTTCCTCCGTCTCATACCCCATTAAGCCCGCTTCAGTTTATCTCCTGAATTTCTTCTGAATCTGTCAACTCTTCCTCAACATCCTAATACTGAACTTGCCTGTCTGTTGCAGTGAGGTCCTAACTAGTGTCCATATATCTTGTTTCCTTCCAATCCATTCTTCACACAAGAAACCTTAGAAGCAAGTTGGGACATTGCTCATAAACATGGCTCAAAAACATTGTTTTGAGAATAGAAAACAAACTGTTGGCCTTTAACACTCTGCGTGGTCTAGAATCCTGTCTGCTTCTCTGCTACGTGGACTCCAGCTTGGTGCCTCTCCAACTTTAATATGGGTATGCCTCTCCTGTGGATCTTGTTAAATGCAGGCTGTAATTCAGTAGTTCTGGGTGGGGCCTGGATTCTGTGTTTCTAACGAGCTCCTAGGTGACGGTGACCCTGAGAGCAAGGGTCCAGCTCCTGCCTTTCTCCCTTCTTTCTGGAAGAGCAGGACGTCTGCCCCCCCGGGAGGAGAAAACATCTGCAACGTGACTACTAGCAACCAGCTTCCCTCACAGGCAAGGGACCTTTACCACTGCTCCCTACCATTTTGTCTGAGGCGCAGCAAGCCAAAACACTGACATGCTGAGGTTTGCAGCAAAGAGGAGGTTTATTCACAAGGCAGCCAAGCGAGGAAGTGACGTGACAATAGCTCTCAAATCCGCCTCCCCAAAGGCAAGGGGCTTGGGGTATCTATGGGATAAAGAATAAAGAAGCAGGGCAGTATGAGGCATGGGGAGCATGAGGAAAGGTGATTGGGAAAAGGTGTGCTCCTCATTGTCCTGAGCTGGCGTAACTAGGCTGCGGGGCTCAGCACATTCTCAGGCTGTAGTTTTCGGCCCTCTGATGGCAGGAGGTCAAAAGGCACTGGGCCAGGTGGAAGATCGGTGGTCCTCTCCAGTCTTAACCAGCTCAGCCTAACTAGACACAGCTGATTCCAAGTTCCTGGACAATACCCGGGGCAAACATCTTATTGCTTATGCTACGTGCTATTTGGAGGACGTGCAAGTGTTCAAGCTACCTTGAGGAGTGAAGACAGGATTTGACTAATCCTTACACATGGTTTCACCTCCAGATGAGCAGAAGAGGCCTGTAGGCTGAATCTGGCTCCTGGCACCTGGAATTGGAGGCAGATGGTTTAAAAACAGGCTCTCCCGCCCTCTGTGTTATCTTAGGTAGATAGACTATTGAACCTTCCTGTGCCTGTTTCTCCACCAGCAGCATGGGGACACTCAGAGTCCCTCTCTTGGGGGCTGTTATGGGGGTTCAGTGAGCTATAGATGCATGCACAGGCACACGGGAGACACCCAGTGTGTGTTAGCTTCATGCTTACTTTTTATTAGGAGACCAGTATTGTTAGAAGATTTCTGGTTTGGACAACAGATTAGATAGGTGGTCATTACTATAGTTTATGCAACAGCAATTCACATTACCATTTGCAAAAAAGCAGTTGGTTGTCCAACGGGGATTATAAACATCCATTTACCATGAGCTACTGAACAGATACTTTACACAGTAACTACTTCAAGTACTATTTAAGATCAATTCTCTATGTTGTCTTAAGCAGTTGTTAACCCCCAATTTCGTGAATAGTACCAAGTAAGTCACTTGAACATCAGCTAGAGCAATCTGTTATCACTTAGCAAGCCTAAAGCTATAGTTCAACAATTTTATTTACTGTTCTATGACAAAAATGACTCTCAACAGCTATGCCCTGGATAAGTAATCAGCTAAAGCTAGTTTGACTGACCAAATCTGATTTACTGAGTTAATAAGCCAGTTGATTTAGAAAGGTCTAATGCATATTTCTCATCCATTCAGCATTCAACTGTTTCCCATGCCTAAAATGTCTTTTTTCCCATTCGTACATATCCAGATTCCTACTTCTGTGCCGTAGGGCTTGGCTGAACTACAACTGCCTTTAGTGACACTTTTCTCACCTGCACAATTGGAGATAATTTTAGTCTCCTCAAGACTCCCACGGGGTTACCTCTGTTGTGACACTTGACGATTTGGTGGCATATTTTACTTTATTTTATTTTAAATAGCCTTCCATTACTCCGTGCACATCAAACGGTAAATGCTTTCTCCTAGTAAACGTGTATAACGATTTTCTGAACTCTTCTGCTCTGGGCAAGATTCATAAATACACCAGGCAAACATAGTGAAAGAGGAGACAGTACTTGTGTTATATTCAGTTGGGTCTTGATACCTAAGTGTGACTCTTAACCAAGGATTATGCAGTAATTAAGGACACAGGTTAAAGTTGTTTAGAGTGTGTCCTAAAGTCTCCCTGGCAGAATTTAAATCTCTCCTCTGGAAATTGTAGACCTGAGACAAATTACTTCCCTAAACTTCATTTCCTACATCTGAGAAAGATAATAGTATCTACCTTGTAGTAGACTGAATAGTACCATTGCCCCCAAATGTCCACCTTCTAATCCCCAGAACCTATGAATGTCACCTTAAATGGCAGAAGGGACTTTGCCAATGGGATGAAAGTAAGGGTTTTGAGATGGGGAGATTCTTCTGGACTACCTGGATGGACCCAGATGTAACCACTGGTGTTCTCGTAAGAGAGAGGCAGAGGGAGTGTTTACTCCAAAGAGAATGTGATGATGAAGTTGGGGTTGGATTGATGTGGCCAGAAGTCAAGGAATGCTGTCAAGGAAACAGATTCTCCCTTAGAGCCTCTAGAAGGTGGATGGACGGCCTTGTCAACTCCTGGTTCCAGCCCAGGGAAACTGGTTTTGGACCTCTGTCTTCCAGAACCATAAGAGAATGAGTGTGTTTTGTTTTACGCAAGCTCATTGGTAGTCATTTGTTACAGCAGCCATAGGGAACTAATGCGTACCTCATAGGAACTATTTCTCCAATTAAAATGTGTGACTGGAAACACACTTGGTGGCATGTCTGACACACGGTAGGTATGCTACTGTGGGTAGTTCTTGGAAAGTAAAGCCTTGGTTTTTGAGGAATCATCAAAACCAGTACAATGGTTGCCATGTTTCTCCTTGTTCATCCTGGTGACAAACCTGTAGAGAGAGCTCCATCCTTTCCCACAGGACGCCCACCCCTAGTACTTACAGGGAAGAGGTTATGTCTCACTTCAGGCACCTTCCTCTTTCCCTTTCTACTTTTTGTTTCATTAATCTTCATCCAGCTGGCCTTTCTAAGTTAAAAAAACAAAACAAAACAAAACCATTTCTCAATGGATTCAGATACTACCCCAAGTTAATATTCCAACCATGTTCTTGTTCTTCTGGGTCTCACCACCAGAAATTTCTGAGCTGAAATCCTCTCTAGTTTCTAGGATCAGTCACTTTCTAATTTCTCCCTTCTCAAGTTCAGAGTCTTGTCAGTTTAGTCCCTTCCCAAACCACAACATCTATTAAGGTGACACAGCAAAGTGATGAAAGTCTAGACGGTCTGGTTTTCATCCTGGGTTTCTGCCCGCTACTTACTGTGTGGCATTAGGCAAGCTATTCAACCCCCCTGGGCCTCAGTTTCCCCCCAAAAAGGTGAATATTATGAACATTACCTACCTATAGGGTTGCCATTATGAGGATTAAGTGAGTTAATATTTGCTAAGCACTTAGAATATTACTTGTTATAGTCTAAGCACTACAGTTGTGCTTGTTAATAATAATAAATGCAATTCCAAGCGTATAACTTACTCAACTTTCTGTCATAACTTTGAAGTGTTGGTCTATCTGTTGGCCAGCGTTGCAGGGAAATGAGTCGAGGCATGGGCTGAGGCATTGCTACCAGTGCGTGGTGTGTTCCCAGAACTAGGAACAGCCGTGTGAAATAGGTAGTGGTTCTACTTGGAGACGGGGCAGACTGGAAAATGACAGCCCTGGAGGTGTGTCCATAGGTTTGGTGTCAGAGCTGCTGCCTGCTGAAGCACTGATGCCGGCCTAAGCCGTAAATGGGGGGGGCGCTGGGGAAAACAGGGGCAGTATGGAAAGGGAAAATAGGGGAAGAACGGAAAAAGATAGCCTAGGGAGGAGGTGTGGTGTCCATAGCTTCGGGGTCAGAGGTGCTGCCTGCTGCAGCACCGATGACACCCGAAGCCGTAGGTGGGGGGCTGGGGAAAAGAGGGGCAGAATGGAAAGGGAAAACAGGGGCAGAACGGAAAACGAAAGCCCGGGAAGGTGGTGTGGTGTCCATAGCTTCGGGGTCAGAGGTGCTGCCGGGAGCAGCACCAATGACACCCGAAGCCGTAGATGGGGTGCTGGGGAAAAGAGGGGCAGAATGGAAAGGGACAACAGGGGCAGAACGGAAAACGAAAGCCCGGGAAGGTGGTGTGGTGTCCATAGCTTCGGGGTCAGAGGTGCTGCCGGGAGCAGCACCAATGACACCCGAAGCCGTAAATGGGGTGCTGGGGAAAAGAGGGGCAGAATGGAAAGGGACAACAGGGGCAGAACGGAAAACGATAGCCCGGGAAGGTGGTGTGGTGTCCATAGCTTCGGGGTCAGAGGTGCTGCCGGGAGCAGCACCAATGACACCCGAAGCCGTAAATGGGGTGCTGGGGAAAAGAGGGGCAGAATGGAAAGGGACAACAGGGGCAGAACGGAAAACGAAAGCCCGGGAAGGTGGTGTGGTGTCCATAGCTTCGGGGTCAGAGGTGCTGCCGGGAGCAGCACCAATGACACCCGAAGCCGTAGATGGGGTGCTGGGGAAAAGAGGGGCAGAATGGAAAGGGACAACAGGGGCAGAACGGAAAACGAAAGCCCGGGAAGGTGGTGTGGTGTCCATAGCTTCGGGGTCAGAGGTGCTGCCGGGAGCAGCACCAATGACACCCGAAGCTGTAAATGGGGGGCTGGGGAAAAGAGGGGCAGAATGGAAAGGGACAACAGGGGCAGAACGGAAAACGAAAGCCCGGGAAGGTGGTGTGGTGTCCATAGCTTCGGGGTCAGAGGTGCTGCCGGGAGCAGCACCAATGACACCCGAAGCCGTAGATGGGGTGCTGGGGAAAAGAGGGGCAGAATGGAAAGGGACAACAGGGGCAGAACGGAAAACGAAAGCCCGGGAAGGTGGTGTGGTGTCCATAGCTTCGGGGTCAGAGGTGCTGCCTGCTGCAGCACCGATGACACCCGAAGCCGTAGATGGGGTGCTGGGGAAAAGAGGGGCAGAATGGAAAGGGACAACAGGGGCAGAACGGAAAACGATAGCCCGGGAAGGAGGTGTGGTGTCCATAGCTTCGGGGTCAGAGGTGCTGCCTGCTGCAGCACCGACGACACCCGAAGCCGTAGATGGTGTGCTGGGGAAAAGAGGGGCAGAATGGAAAGGGAAAACAGGGGCAGAACGGAAAACGATAGCCTGGGAAGGAGGTGTGGTGTCCATCGCTTTGGGGTGAGATGGGCTGCCTGGCTGATCTGAGAAAAGCGAGTGAAAGTGGGAGAGCTTCTCCCTAGCTGCTAACTCTTCTCAAGGTCTAGCACGCACTGAACACTGGCCTGCCGGCTCAGCCTGGGTGTTGCCATTGCATTGTACGTGTCACAGAGCAAGGGCGGGCGGGTCAGGGGGTGGGCTGGGGGCCCCACACAAGCCCAGCCCCTGGAGAAACCCGGCCCGAGGGCAAAGAGCCCGAGCCCTTCTGGACTTTCTAGCGGCTGGGACTTGTCGCTGTGGGTGGCACGTGTTTGGCACCGGATGGGCCACCATGCGGAGACTGTTGGGGACTGTGGAAGCCTTGTCCTCCAGAGCTCACGCTGCCTGGGCACCGGCTCTGCAGACCCCTCAGCCCTGGGTATGTATCGGCCAGCCCTTCCCCGCAACGGGGCCCAGAGGCCAGAGCCTGCCCAGAGCTGAGTGCAGGAGGCACCCAGAGCTTGCCAGGCTGTGGCCCGCCTCCTCCGTGGACCTCCCCAGCTTGTCCGCGAGCCCTGGAGACAGGAGCAGGAGCGCCTTCTCCAGGGCTGCTGAGCTGCCAGCATCACCGTGAGCCAGGCGGTGAAGGTTTCTGAGCAGGGGATGCAGAGCCCTGACCCGACTGGATGCTGCACCCCACGATGTCCCTTCCTGGCAGGTAGGTTCTTTCTTCACTTGTTTTTCGAAATTTGGTAAAAGAACATTTCAACCTTCGACTGTTCTTCAGGGTATACAGATGGTAGTGGCTTAGCCGGGATTCGAAGCAAGCCTGTGTGATTCCAGAGCTCGTGCTCTGGACTCTGGCGCCTCCTTATCATATATGCTTCATGTGTTACTTTTTCTTTTGTTTCTTGAAGTCCTTATGATACTTAGCCCTAAGTGCCATACCTGTAATGAACACATCCACTGCCCTGTAGGAGGTGTTCTTTTGTTCAACGCGTGAATTGGTCATCCACCACACTGGGTTCTAATCTCAGAAGATAGGTCAGGGACCACCAG
The DNA here is from genome assembly GCF_059928025.1 of Delphinapterus leucas. Lineage (NCBI taxonomy): Eukaryota > Metazoa > Chordata > Mammalia > Artiodactyla > Monodontidae > Delphinapterus > Delphinapterus leucas. Next base: position 1,079,569 of record NW_028322266.1, on the reverse strand, counting down.
TTGTCAGCATAGCACCATCCCACATTTCTAATTGAGGCTTGGAGCCTAGATTTTTCCCTTTGGTCTAGTTTGAAGGATCCAGGTAGGTAAAGCTTATATTCTAGATAAATCATGGGCTATCCTGAAAGGAATTCATCAATGAATTATTCTGTATGGATTAGAAGCCAGTTTCTCTGGCCTTCCTGGAGTATATCCAGTAAGGCATCTCATTCATGTCTAGAAAGCAAATATATCATTTATTGCAACTTCAGCGTGGAGCGATGTATTGGTTTAAAATAAAGTACGAGCAACACAATTTGGTCATTGTGAGTATGCCGGCTGGGTCCACTCTTTACTACACATATGTAACTCTAGAGCTTCTTATGCCCCATAGAGGAGACATACTCTTGTGTGTCTAGGACAAGGGAAACATGTGTTGTTATTCAGGAGCTGGAAGCTACAGCATGACAGGAAAGAATTGAAAAATCCTGGTCTTGGTCTACGCGTCACTTTACCTTGTTCGAATCTTGTTTCTTTGGCTTGCTTCATTGGAGTGTTTTCTCTCTCCTGGGACTGACATTGTGTGTTCTGTATCAGGCATGTGACATGTAGAAGTTTCAGAACCCAGAATCATATAGATCAGTAAAAATCTATATATTTTTGTTTAAAATCTATTTAAAATCACACTGGGCATAATTCATATATTCCAAAAGTAGTTTGACCCTCTGCTCATGAGATTCTTTTTATGGTATGTTGAAGCAAATTTGGACTTGCATCCCCAATAAACTTTGAGGTTGGAGGACACAAAAGCTTTTGCTCAGACCTAAATTCTGTCTGAAAAAAAAGGGTAACTATTATAAGCCCTTTCTAACCTCTCCAGGAGCAGAAATGATTTACAGCTATGGCATTGAACCATAATTTCTTGATCTCGTTTGAGAAGAGTTCAGTAAGAAACAGTGTCTTGAGTTTTGTTCGTTGGTTCCCTGTTTTCTTGTCTTGCGTGCCAACAATCCACTGTAATACGTGAGTGAGTATGGCAGCAGGCTGAGTGTTCCCTGGAGCTCATTAAATGAACGTGTTTTCCTAAAATGACTTTTGTCTCCTTGTTTTCAGCCCCTCTTCTTTCCTCTGTCCTTTACTATAACCAGGGCTCAGCAAAAGCTGACTGGCTTTGTGCAGACCCTACTTAGGGTAGTCTTTTCTTCATTATTTTATTCATGGCCCCTCCATTTCATTGTTTGCCTTCTCGAAATGTGTTGAAATCTTTCTGTGGTTGATGACTTCCACAATGTCTTGGCTCTTATTGGTTGATTAATTTGGGTATTTCTACAGTTTTATTTAAACATGGTTTCAGGAGGACCAGAAAGTAAATATATTTCCTAGTCTGCCATCTTGAGCTGAAAATCCCTGTGGATTTTAGCATCCAATGTTCCCATGGGTAAAAAACCCAACCTTGGCCATTAATAGATGTACACTCAAGATTTCAGCTTTTCTTGAGCAATCACTAAGGATTTAATATGCGGTCACTTCTAATGGGAAAATAGTAACTATCTCATGGCGTTGATTTGAGGATTAACTTAGATAATGGACAAGAAAATGCTTGGTAAGGTTTTAAAATCTATAAAAAATGTTTTTTGTTATTATTTGATTTGTTGCTATTTCAACTTTAGCTGACAGTTGTTTGTGACCTTGCTTATGTGAGAAAATGCCTTCTGGTTTATTGTTTTGAAAGCCAGATTATATTTTTCAATAGCTCAATGGAAATGGCATCATTTGTGAAGTTGAAGGGTGAAGGCATAAATGTTTCTTGACATTTGAATCAACTATTGGTCTTCTGGGGCTTGTCCTTATTCTCCTGCAGTCTCTAATCAACATGGCATCCAGAGAGATCCTGTTAAAACGTAAGTCAGATCATGTCACTCCAGGCTCTTCAGTGGCTTCTTCACAGGAAAAGCAAAGTCCTCAAAGTGCCTCCACAGCGCTAGAAATCTGGGCCTCTGTTTCCTCTCTGACTGTTTCCTTCTCCTCTCCACTTTGCTCCCTCTGTTTTCCACACACTGACATCCTTTCTGCTCCTTGGATACTCCAAGCCCACTCTTGCCTCATTGCCTTTCCATCTGACTGTTCCCTCTGCTTGTACTATTCACTTCCCAGATATGCACCTTGCTCCCTCTCACAACCTTAGGTTCCCTCTTAAATTTTATCTTCCCCAGAAAGCCCTCAGTGATCACTTAGTTTCAGATCGTAGCCTCCTCCTACCAGCTAACAATCTCCATCCCCCTTCCCCGCTTGCTGTTTTTCTCCAGCACTTACCTGATATACTAGTTATTCTACCCATTTATTCCATTTTTATTTACGTATTTACACTTACGATTTTATATTTGCTTCTTTACTTTTGTCTCTCCCCTCAGCTCGAGAGAGGCTATATTCATCTGTGTTAATCACTGCTGTGTTTCCTGAACATGCCTAGAAAACATACTGAAGAAGGGTGCCTGAAATTTGGTAAGGGAGCCATCAATTTTCTTGGCTGAATGAAGAAATATGTTCATAAATTAATGAACAAATCTCTGGGGTTTCTGAATTAAGGACTAATGGGAAGAGGAAGGCAAATGGTTGGGACAGGGTACTGCAAGAAGGAGTATTTGGAGTACTCTGATAGCTCTCCTAATAGATAATATTATCCTAGATAATGCATTCTGTAGAGTTCTTTTCGAGTGTGTTCAAATATCATTGAAAATATATGCATGCATATAAACCTCTGTTACTTTATTTAGTGCTTTACAAGAGCCCCTCAAGGAAGGGGTAGTAGCAACTATCAGTATCCTTCCTTTATGATGAGCTTAATTTATTCAAAATTACATGCTAATTTATTTGTAACTGTGAAACTAGACTTAGTTATTTAGTAGACCCTCCCTAGAAACCTATGACGTTAATAAAACCAACAAAACTGTGTTCAGGTTCCAGTGATACACACACTACAGACTCAATTATGTGTCATCCATTTTAATGAAGGGAAGAAGTGATTTAGCAAACACAGAGCAAACAAACAGAATATGAAGGTTTGTCCTCCATTAATATTAGTAATGGATAAAGTGGGCTCCAACGCCTTCAAGGTAGCTTGAGATCCATCATCTCTGTGTCATGGGAAGGGGGATGCTCGGCCAGGATGTCTTTCTGTGTCACTGAGAAAAATTTCCGTAATATATAACGATACTTACTGAAACGGATATGGGGCATTTGGGTAATTAGGAATCCGTTAGCATATTTTTCCGGAAGCCTTGACTACGAAATGAAGATAGTAGATTTGGACACTTGCAGCTATGCAGAAGTTGTTTGGGTATTCATCTTTATGCCGAATGAAGTAAGCTTATTTCATCTCTGCAGCTTCCCATATACCATTTTCCCACCTCTGTTTTGTGTTTGGAAAGACTTTTAGAAATTAAAACTCAAGTTAAAAAGTGAGTGACGGAAAAAAAAAAAAAAAAAGTGAGTGACGGGCTTCCCTGGTGGCTCAGTGGTTGAGAGTCCGCCTGCCGATGCAGGGGACGCGGGTTCGTGCTCCGGTCCGGGAAGATCCCACATGCCGCGGAGCGGCTAGGCCCGTGAGCCATGGCCGCTGAGCCTGCGCTCCGCAACGGGAGAGGCCACAGCAGTGAGAGGCCCGTGTACCGCAAAAAAAAAAAAAAAAAAAAAAAGAAAAAGAAAAGAAAAGAGAGTGAGTGAGAACTTAAATGATATATGGAATATTTTGTTGACTTAGAAGAGTATGCAGAATTAAATATGACCCAGTTGAAATGTTAATTTTATTTTAATGTGTATATTGGGGTGGAGTCTTAAAGGTGCCAGAAAACAAGCATTCACCCATCCTGTTTGGAACTGCAGCACACAGGCACCTTCAGTTACCAGTTCTGTTCATTCCACAGAATCATCTTGGGAAAACATACTGTTTTTTATGTACCTGGTGTATATCTTAACCAGTTTGAAGAATTTCCCAAATACCTGTTAATATGTAGTTCTCCGATTCCAATCTTGCCACGTCCTGTACCAGTGACACAGCACATAGGAGTTTTATTTCTCTTTCTTTCTCTGGGTTCTTGAGAACCCAACGAAAGAACAATGGAATGGCATCAAAGAGATCAGGGTTCTTGACTCAGATTTACCATAAAATAATAGTGTCCTCTTGGGAAAATTATAGTTGTTCTAGGCCCCTTTCCTTTTCTTTACTTTGACAGAGCTGCACTAGATGACCCCAAGTAACACTGCGCTCTTTGCAGTAGTAGCTTAGACGTTATTGGTTTTCTGAAACAAATGAAGACAGTGACACAGGAAACTGTGCAACATCTCTGTAACGATGTTTTCTTAGAGTTGCCTCCATTTTTCAGATGATAAGATGGCTGAGCACAGAAGTAGGTGTTTTGACCAGAGGTTCCAGAGTAGAGGGAACTGAACCACAAGTTTCCTTCATTCCTGAAGCTCACTTAGCCGAACCATAGGCTTCTGAATATTAAGCTGTAAAGCATATTATCAGTGTGCTTTAAAAGAAGCAGTTCTTCTAGGATTTCTAATTAACAGCAGACGGTTTTGAAATTCTTAGAAGATCATCGAATTTTGTGAGATTTACAGCTCTATTTTCCTGTCAAGCAAGTTGTATCAGTGCCAGACAATCATCTGAGCTTCTGGATGCTTCTCTGAACCTCTTGAATTTTTCTTCTTGCTATCTGAAATTCATGCCAGATAAGCCTTTTTGTAGAGAGCGTGTACAGACTTGTCTATTTTCATATAAGAAAGCGATGCAGTGAGCCAGGTCGGGGGTTAAGCCCTCATTCTCAGAGTGGTATTGAGCTCCTGGTGAAATGTAATCCTCATTTCCTCAGAATAGAAAAGCAGTTATCTCACGTTTTTAATGCCATTAACTCTTTATACATTTATGTATAATACATATATTTATTGTACCTACGAGGTGTGCTCTCTTTGGGAAGTACAAAGCTATTTGAGACGTAAGTTGTTCATTTTTTTGTTTTCCCACAAATACTGTGACCCTTTGAGCAGGAAGGTCTATGTTTTACTAACATCTAGAACAAGCAGCTAACGCGGTGTCTAAGATGTAGTCAATAAATATGAAATAGGTAAATGAACACATTTTTAAGGAAGGGCCAGGGCATGAACAAATAGAAAATTTTCATTTTCAGTCACAAAGCCACAACAGACATAAAAATGATACAGACAACAAGTGCTACGGTCATTCAAAGAAGGCATAGAATTGATACAACAAGGATCTCCCCTATGGCACAGGGAACTGTACTCAATATTTTGTAATAACTTATATGGGAAAAGACTCTGAAAACGGAATCACTGCGCCGTACACCTGAAACGGACACGACATTGTAAATCAACTATATTTCAATTAAAAAACAAACAAACAGACAACAGCAACAACAAAAACCCAAAGAGGTCATAGAAGTTCTTATGAGATTCCCGAAGAGAAGAGAAGCCAAATGAGGACGGGAGAGGCGGCTTTTGAATCCGTTCAGAGGAGAAGTCACAGAGGAACTAGTCATTGATCTGAATTTGAGATTAAGATTAAGATGAATTAATCTGAATTAATTAAGATTGCAACACAGGGATATTACAGATGAAGGTAATCACATAAACTTACTATACTGAAACTTGCAGAGGTTATGAGTGTTGCTCAAGATCCCAAAGCAAGTGCATTGTGGAATCAGAATTTTAAGTGAGGCCTGATGAACTAAAAACAAACCAGCACAGAAACAAGCCCTTCCTGTGACACCACGTTGCCTTTGAAGTCGTTTTTTTTGGTGGGTTGGCAGAAACTGGTTCCAGTGTTTCTTGCAGGAATGACTGGCCATAGGACTGGGCGTCGTAGCTTCCTGCCAGGCGACCGAAGGTCGCAGGCAGGTGGGTCACTGGGACACACGCGGAGGGGCTCCTGGCCGGCCCCCTGGCCGCTCAGTGCCCCTGCCCCAGAGCGGGGGTGGGGGCCTCAAAGCAGCCTTGTCTGAGTCCCCTGCCACTAGAGAGAGTATTGGCCCAACACTTGTAGAAAACGGGGACCTTGCTGGCAGTTCAGTGGAGGGACACAAATAAATCTTTGCCGACTTTCTGCTGAAGCTCACGAGGGTTCACTCCTAAGCCTCTTACAAGGTCAGCTGCCGAGGCTGCGAGAGATGAGTCAGGGCTCTCCCTCCACCACGGGGAGATCGCTGGTTAAAGCGCTCACGAGGGAGTGAACCGCGTGT